>NC_059349.1:55399939-55424939 GCF_019703515.2 Myxocyprinus asiaticus | reverse complement strand
CCACTATCAAAGTAATTTTTGCCATTTCCAGCACATCTCAAACACATCTTCATCGCTGATGAAAATGACATTTTGAACCTTTTTCAAATAAAATTACAGACTCTTTTATCCCACTTAGACTAATTTCACAGCTAACATTTTATGCATCCTAAATACACACAATTAAATCATATTTTCACACTTTTTACAGCTTGATTGATCAAAATAATCTGCTCACAAGTCTGTTTGTCTTTGTTTTGTCTCATATTTCATCTCAAGCATGTTCTTCACTGACACTTTTGTCCACTTGGTTAACAAGTACACTAACTTTACTAAACTTTATTAGAGGCTAAATTGTTTGGTGGGGTGGAAATGATGTCACAACTATGGGACAGTCGTAATTATGGATAGAAATCATTTTCACACCATAAATATTGAAATGGTGTGTTTATTTCACTCTTTGTTTAGATGATCAGAACATGTAATAATTAGTATTTTGGTTACACTTTATTTTAGGGATCAGGAATTAGCCAGTTATGCATGACTAATAAATACAATTGTAAGTGACTAGTTATAGCATTATAAAGTATTTATTAAACCTTTATTGGCTGATTTCTTATTCTTGCTTATATAGCCCCTTTACATTTGCCTTTGTCATAGCCATGAATTTATTAGCTAAAACTAAAACATTTCAGTAGCTAATATGATGCAGATGACATCCTTTATAGATTCTTATTACACTGTGAATGTATACTTATAAGCCGCACAATACATAGAATGCATATAGTATTTCAACAAAGCAGGGAAGGTTAGGGTTAGGTTTAGGGTGTCTGTGGGACTCTAAATAAACACAATAAACATGTTGATGCCCCTATACTGTATAGTAGTATTTAATTAGGGGTGCAAGTAGCATCTGACACTATTTGTACTTAATGCAAAGAAGATGCTTTTTGTTGCTATTCACACCAAGCAACAAAAAGTCTCTGATTTCTATATTTATTTTATACTTATAAGCTGCACATTCACACAGTGTTATAAGAACCTATAAAGGGTTTATTTTGCACCTTACAAGCTATTGTATCTTTTGCTTTTACCTATAAGTCCATTTTAGGAAATAGAAATGCAAAGAGGCTATTAGGTAAGGCTAATCAGCCAATAAAGGCTTAATAAATACCTTATAATTCTAAACAAGTCCGTAACTAGTCCCTTACAAGTCCAATTATTAGTCATTAATTATAATTTCTGTTAATGCATGATTTTCTGTAAAGCTGCTTTGAAACGATGTGTTGTGAAAACACAGCCATTTAATGGGACGGGTGTCTTCTCATTCTAGAATGCATTTGATTGGACAAAGTTTCTCTAGTACAGTTTGACGTCATGATTTGACTGCGTCTTTCTGCCGAAAGAGCGAGACTGCATCACTGAAATGCTATATCTTCTGAAAATGAATTTTGCCACCCTTTAGAAGTACACTAGCATATAGATGACCCTAAAGCTAATCGACATGGACTAAAAGCAGCAAAACTTTCATTTTGATTTCACAGGGTCTTTACTAAATACCTTATCATTCTAAACAAGTCCAAATAATAGTCATTAATCCATAAAATAAAGTGCTTGCAGTATTTTCATAATGTATTTTCATAGTTTAATATTAAAAGTTTGGGTCTGAAGGCTAAAACAGTCAAATCTATTCATAAAAGACATTTTAAAAGTACCAAAAATAGGGGTCCTGGGTATCTCAGCGAGTACTGACGCTGACTATCACACCTGGAGTCGTGAGTTTGAATCCAGGGCGTGTTGAGTGACTCCAACCAGGTCTCCTAAGCAACCAAATTGGCCCGGTTGCTAGGTAGGATAGAGTCACATGGGGTAACCTCCTCATGGTCACTATAATGTGGTTCTCACTCTCGGTGGGGCACGTGGTGAGTTGTGTGTGCATGCCGTGGAGAATAGCGTGAGCCTCCACACGTGCTACGTCTCCACGGTAACGCGCTCAACAAGCCACGTGATAAGATGCGTGGATTGACGGTCTCAGACACGGAGGCAACTGAGATTCATCCTCCGCCACCCGGATTGAGGCGAGTCACTACACCACCACGAGGACTTAGAGCGCATTAGGAATTGGGCATTCCAAATTGGGAAAAAAAATAAATAAATACCAAAAATAAATGATGAAGGCCCGGTGAAAAGTTTCCAGTTTAGTGTTAATGTGTCCTTCATTTACGAAAAGAAAAGTGTTCAACCACTGTGACATAAAGTGAAGTATTTAAATGATGTTTACCTCATACTGAGTGATGATGCCGAACGTCTGAGCCGGTTCTCTCCACTTCAGCACGATCTTCTCCTCATACACACTCGCCTGGATAGAATCCAGAGGAACTTCACCCGGCACTGACAGGAAGTGACATCACAGTGGATCAAAACACAACGATAGCAAAAGCAATTTAATTGACTATGACATATACTGTGTATTTTGCTACATTTATCAAGTGTAAAATAACTCTGTGTCATAATCACTGAAAGGCTGAATTAATAACAGGAAGTATTAAATGTGTTTTACTAATGAAAGTAACGGAATAATATAGTGTAAGTCAATTGTTAATAGTTCAATTGTATCTCAGATGATCCATGACAGTGACTTTGAAGGAGAACAAAGAGCACAAGTGATTGTAACATCAGGGAAAGATGCCACAAATGTGTCTAATTATTTATAAAGGATGCTGATCTGAAGCAACACAGAATGATGTTTATTCCCTCACTAGAGTTCTTCTGTTAATAGGGGACATAATTCAATATTCAAGTTAAATGTCAGAGCTTTACTGTAGTGGAATAAATCCACCGTCACATACGTCTGAAATAAGATGAGCACGATCCAACAGAGCATTTGAGCCATTAATACACTTCAGTACATGAAATAATGGACTATTATTCTATATACAAAAAATTACAAACATTTTGTGCATTGTGTCATTGTATTGTGATGACTATAGTTAAATATTATCCTTTTACTGTCAACTTCATGTCAAACTACAAATTATAATCATTATTTATAATAAAGTTCTTGTTCTTAAGTTCAGCAATATAGGTATATAGGTTCCTTTTTTAGAAGAAAAAGAGAATGAAAAGTTCTTTATGGAAATTAAAAGGGTAAATCTCATAAAAACTCTCAAGAACATATCCAGATCATATTTTACAATAAATAAATAAAGAAAGAAAATGATGTCTATTTACAGAACTATTAAGATTGTTTACATTGTAACATTATTTTCATGTGGGTATGCAGATTTAACCCCTTACTGTAATGTGAAAAAACAATGATAAATTATTCAATTATTAATGTAATGTATTGTAAAATACAGTTGTTTGCATTCATCATGGCAGTATTTATTATGTTGCCTATACATTTATGCTAATTATTATTAGCTTAACACTTTAAGCTCTGAAAGTGTTTTTAAAAATGTCCTGTTTCAGTGGCATACCCAAAATTGAAGGCTTATAACTCCACAAAAAACAAAAACAAAAACAAGGAGGGTCAAGTGTTTGGTTTCATTGTAAAGAAACCCTTTCAACCCTCGTTCCCGGAGCGGTGCGCGGAGATGGGGAGGGTGGCTGCCTTCGAGGAGGGGTCGAGCATAAGGATGGGAGTTAGGGATTCTTACAATAAGAAATGGGGCAATTACTTAGCATTTTTGGGGGAATCTCGAGGAGGGGCGGTGGAGGGAGTAATTTAGAGTTTCATTTAAAAAATTAAAATAAAAAATTATTATACTTGATTATTGTATTTTATTTGATTTTTTGTTGTTGTTTTAGTTTTGTGTTTTTTCTCTGTGTGTGTGTGTCTATATTCTATTGACCACAAGGGTGTTCGTGGGGGGGTCAGGGTGGGGTGGGAGTTTGGTAGGGAGAGGGGATATAGTGGGGGTTTCATGTTTAAAGTGACTGATTCAATATATATACATATTGTTGTATTTTTTGTGTTAATTTATGAATCAATAAAAATGTTAATAAAAAAAAAAAAAAAAAAGAAAACCTTTCACATTTTTAATGATATAGATTATGATACATTTTGAGACTCTCGGCCTAAGAAACTGCTGAAAAAAAAAATTGAGCCAAAAATGCCTTTTTTTTTTTCTTTCTTCTTTTTCTGATTTGACGTTATATATCTCTGGGTGTAAATAAGGTGGCTCTGAAAAACTGCTTTTATTTTGTTCCCAATCATGTCAACTGTACCTGAGAAAAATGTTGTGTTTATTTGACAAAGCAATCAAAAGTTCTAGCATTACAAAAATAATTTATCTTAGTGTTCAAAAGCCTCTCCAAACAAATAAAACATAATAATTGTACATCAGAACTAATTACACATGCAAACACAACAATGACTAAAGGTTTGTATAGCATGCAGACATGATTTTAGTAATGAGATTTCACAGAATGAGTTTCATTCTGTGTCATTTGAGTCATCATTGAGTCTGTGTCATGTATTTGGCGCCATCTCCTGGTGGTCATATGTAACATTGTGCTTCATGTGGATTATCTAATGATCTATACATCTGATTATCTTGTGTGTGGACTATTTTGAAAGATAATCACCTCCTCTAAATAATGTATGTGATATTTTATGTTCTATATATTTTTCGTGAAGTTATAAGTGAAAACTTGTCTGTGAGTAAAACAAATAGGCTGGTTGTATTCTACTCTTTGAGAGCTTTCCAACAACATATGACACATGGATATTTGATGAGTTTGATGTTTTTAATGATTACAATAATTTGTACAGTGCAATTTTTTTTAGATAAATGATCAAAACTGAACACTTCTGATTTGTCTGTAAATGTCAAAGCACTTGTTTAGTTTTGGTCATAATGTCTACATGCATTGGAAAGTAGAGCTTCTGAACTATCAAACGATACCTATTTAGTGTTTGTGTAGTTGTTATTATTTTGACAATTATATTTTTACTCATGCCAGCAGGCCCATCCTAGCTTAAAGGGTTAATATCATCATCATCAAAATTATTTTGATTTAATTCTCTGTATTACAATTGCAAAATACAATTTCTACATCAGGCTTTAGAAGACCTTTCGATTCACTTAAAATATTATTGACGATTGATTACAGATTTAAACAAATGGTTTAAATTAGATTTATTTATATATGCTTATCTTTGCTAAGTGTAAAATAAGTTGAATTAAGGCCAAATAAAATTTAGCTGATTTGCCATTTACCAAACCATACTCAGAATATATAACATTTGTTTACTCAGTTTTAAAAGCTAATATTCCTCAATTAATCTGAATTAAATATCAATATGTAAACCATTTAAAAATTGCCCAATACAATTTCATACAATCTTTTATATTTACATTTATTCTGCTTTTACTTTTATCCAAAGCGACTTACAAATGAATATTAACGCAAAAGTGAGTCATTTTGATTACAAGAGGAAAGTTAGAGACAGAATGAAATTTATATATTTTAAAATGAAATATATTCAATGTTTTTATTGTTAATTAAAATTATAATTTTTTCCCATATGATATGTGACAGTTTGTTCGCTCACCGTCTTCGTCCGTCTGCACGTGAATCTCGGGACTTTCTTTTACACCCTCACGGTTGCGCAGTACCAGCCTGACGCTCAGGTTGGTGAAGGGCATCAGGTTATGGATGGTGTATTGAGGGGCGGAGCTCTGGGTGTCA
The DNA here is from genome assembly GCF_019703515.2 of Myxocyprinus asiaticus. NCBI lineage: Eukaryota > Metazoa > Chordata > Actinopteri > Cypriniformes > Catostomidae > Myxocyprinus > Myxocyprinus asiaticus. The sequence continues at coordinate 55,419,263 of NC_059349.1, read as the reverse complement.
TAAGACACCTCCTCCCTGCTCTCCTCTTTCCCGCCTCCTCTCGCCCGGTACTGCACCGTGAGACTGAAGTTATGGCAACGAGTCACGTTATAACCGAACGGCTCCCAGCGAACTGTAACCTGACGGGATTTGATGTCCACCACTTTCAGCTGCCGCAGGCCGTGCATGGGCTCTGAGAGAGAGAGAGAAAACAGAATTATACCTTTAACCTGCATGAAAATTAATATTAAACAGCCATTAGGGAAAATGCAGCCGAACGCAAAGAGCCTCTAATGAGCCCAACAGAACCATTACAAAAAAATATGAAAGATTATAAAAACAGAATGTGTAATAAAAACACTAAAGAGATAATTTTATAATTCATGTTCTTTTGTAAGAAAAGCTTCAAGGCCGAAAACATAAATTCTCAACAGGATACACACAGCAGCCCACACTAGCACAAAATACACAAACCGCACCGAACGCCAAAAGCGATTTTCCACCGCTGGTCCTGCAAACCGAGGTTTGCAACATGTCTTTGTTTTGCTGTTTTGAGAAGTGAAACATGTTCATTTGTGTGAGAATCTCAACCCATATAATATACTGTACAATACATCTGCTAAAGAAGTTCAGATGCACAGATTTGAAATAATGTTTTTAAAACTCATTCTTCAGATTGTAAAAACAAGCATAAACAGTGTTCACAGTAATACACTTACAATGGAAATCTATGGGTCAAGTGTATTGGAGGTTCTTTTTTAGTAATTATAACAGGTTTTGTACTCCTTTTTTGAACATATATTTAAAAATGTATATTTTTTTATTGATAGAAGGACTCATTGAACTGAACTCATGCAGGGCACTCCCTGCGGAAAACAAAAAATATATAATAATTACATAATAAATTAATAACCACTTGCTTGATCTGAATATAATTGTTGAATATAATCGAAGCTTAGAATCTGGACTTTACAATGCATATTTGTTTCATTCTCATCATTTGCAAATTTATCACAACAATTATATTCAGAGATAGTCATGTGTTATACATCGTTGGAAATATCTCATTTTCTATAACACAATGAACAAATGTGTTTCACTCAGAAGTCAAACTGCAGTGAGTTTCAGTGAATGAAATTCCCACACACACACATAAATGTAATAAACAGGAGTGTCTTTTTGTCACATTTTTCCTTATTACTTCCTGAAACATACATATAACAGACAATGACATATCGTAACTTACAGCAGACGATCCCGATTCAAACAAGCCCAAACACAACATAATATGATGAGCAGATCTTGAAATATTCCTCAAAGAGTGTACATGGAAAGAAGATGCACAAAAGCACTCAACACACATTGTGTGAGTGTGTGTGTGTGTGTGTGTGTGTTTGTTTGTTTGTTTGTGTGTTGTGTGTGATGTGTGTTGTTTGTGTGTGTGTTGTTTGTTTGTGTGTGTGTGTGTGCTGTGTTTGTTGTGTGTGTGTTGTGTGTGTAGGTGAGATGTGTGTGTTTGTGTATGTGATGTGTGTATGTGTGTTGTTTGTGTGTGTGTTGTGTGTGTTTGTGTGTGTATGTGTGATGTGTGTGTTTGTGTATGTGATGTGTGTATGTGTGTTGTTTGTGTGTGTGTGTTGTGTGTGTTTGTTTGTGTGTTGTGTGTGATGTGTGTTGTGTGTGTGTTGTTTGTTTGTGTGTGTGTGTTGTGTTTGTTGTGTGTGTGTGTGTGTTTGTTTGTGTGTGTGTGTTTGTTTGTTTGTGTGTTGTGTGTGATGTGTGTTGTTTGTGTGTGTGTTGTTTGTTTGTGTGTGTGTGTGCTGTGTTTGTTGTGTGTGTGTTGTGTGTGTAGGTGAGATGTGTGTGTTTGTGTATGTGATGTGTGTATGTGTGTTGTTTGTGTGTGTGTTGTGTGTGTGTGTGTGTATGTGTGATGTGTGTGTTTGTGTATGTGATGTGTGTATGTGTGTTGTTTGTGTGTGTGTGTTGTGTGTGTTTGTTTGTGTGTGTGTTGTGTGTGTGTTGTTTGTTTGTGTGTGTGTGTTGTGTTTGTTGTGTGTGTGTGTGTGTGTGTGTTGTTTGTTTGTGTGTGTGTGTTGTTTGTGTGTTGTGTATGTGTGATGTGTGTTGTGTTTGTTGTGTGTGTGTTTGTGTGTTTGTCTGTGTGTGTTCTGTTGTGTGTATTGTTTGTTTGTGTGTGTGTGTGTTTGTGTGCTGTGTGTGTGTGTGTGTGTGTGTGTGTGTGTCCCGCCCCATCTACAACCCCTCCCCCACATTATTTTATACTATATTATTTATATAGTTTATTATATGTGTATTATATATATGTTCAGTAAGCACATTAATTGGTTATTCACCTGTCCGAGTAAAAATGGTACTTGTCCGGTATATTATGATACACTGTCATAATGCACAAAATTTTAATAGTCAGTAATTTAATTTGACGATTCTTGATATCAGTTTCAAAACCACAACAAATAATAACACTAATTTATGAACTATGTAAGAATTGTTTCAAGTTCTCAAGTAATTATTCAAGACAACTGAACCAAAAAGGTAAACAACAATAAAAACATAAATGAATAGAAATAGATTAAAAATAATTGAACAAAACATATCAGTGCTTTTTTAACAGCAGTATCAAGTATTCAAGTAAACATTCAGAATGAAATGCAACATAAAACTACTACAGGTCTTCACTGTATGATCATAATACATTAATACTTTTTAAAGCTACTAAAGTTACTCAGTCGAGCAGTGAGTGTGTTCATGTTTTCTTGTTCTGAATGTTTGATTATTATAATGACACACTAGACAGCAGCAGGTGTATTAGTTTACATTTACACTTACTAGTCCCACATTTTAATACAAATCCGCTTATTTCTCTGCTGTTTACGTTCACTTTAGACATCACTCTCAGTGTTTACATGAATATCTCAACAAGACGGGCATCTCGGCAGAACTTTGAAATGTATTTGAGCATTTGGTGTTTATAATATCACCATGAGCATTCTCGAAACACCCGCGCATGTTCAGCACACACACATAAGCCGATCGCTAGCGAATTATTCAGTTTATGGGATCTGGTTAAAAAAAATTCAGTAATTTTCTGTGAAGTCACATTAACAAAAGTCTTTGAATGAGCACCTGTGAACTCCAATATGGTAAAATACTCTCATCTCCGCTTCTGTCCACAAAACAACCTGGTGTTATGAGGTTTTCGATTTGTTATTGTATAGTAACTTGTAATGGCCAGTTAAAGTGAATTTAGAGCACTGTAAATACAATTGAACACATCTGTTATTCTGTGTATGAGATGAGATTCGAGGAGGAAGCACAGACAGAATCACCTCACATGTGCTCAGAACAGAGCTCCGCAGAGCAGCGCGTGCAAACGGTTTGCTTGATTACATCACAGCCCTTTGCAGTTTAATATTCATAAGGTCATATGTTGATTTCAATTTTATTTCAATGGATCGTTTAGCCCTACACAATGCAACAGAAAGACGAGTTGTTTTTGCAATATTTCGTGGAATGCGTTCTTTTTATCTCATCACATTGAATTCAGACTGCAAGCTCACAACTTGAGTATCATTCTCTTGCCATGGCACTGGAGATTCAGTAGCGGCGAGCGCTGGTGTGTGCGCACATGTCTGATGACTTTGTGTGTGCAAACACATTTCCACATATGTGCTCATCTAAAGGATTGGGATGCTCTTGAACACTTAATATATCTGTATTTTGTAGTCGAATCCATTCATTTCTAATGGTCGGTCATTTTTGACCGGGAACACAACAAGTGTAACAAAGTGAAATAAAACACATTAAAGAAAACGGTCCAAATGGGGGCCTGGGTAGCTCAGTGGTAAAATACGCTGGCTACCACCCCTAGAGTCGCTAGTTTGAATCTCAGGGTGTGCTGAGTGTCTCCAGCTAGGTCTCCTAAGCAACCAAATTGGCCCGGTTGCTAGGGAGGGTAGAGCCACATGGGGTAACCTCCTTGTGGTCTCTATAATGTGGTTCGTTCTCGGTGGGGCTTGTGGTGAGTTGAGCGTGCAACAAGCCACGTGATAAGATGCGCGGATTGACGGTCTCGGATGCAGAGGCAACTGGGATTCGTCCTCCGCCACCCGGACTGAGGCGAATCACTACGCCACCACGAGGACTTAAAAAGCACACTGGGAATTGGGCATTCCAAATTGGGGAGAAAAGGGGGAAAAATCAATACACTTTTCTGTGTAGCATGTAATAGTTACCAGCTTTACTGTCTTTACGTATTCATGACATGAGTTAAAAGACTGGATGTAAAGTTACACAGACAAGATCAGTAAGCAATTCCAATGCACAAGTCTCATGTTAACACGTATAATGTTTAAGTCTTGTGGCAACACTTTCAAAACAATGTTTTCTTTAGTGTGCAGTTTTCACTGCAGTTACACAACACGCTTAACACATATATTTTTGTAAATTGACAACCACTGATGTTTATTCCATCATCTTGCTCCTAAAGACTTGTACTGTAATTGCATTACTGTTTACACGACTTTGTCATGCTTTTATAAACTGAGGGATGAGTGAACACAATCTGGAGTCTCGTTCCGTGTACAAAACTATATCTGATATCTGTGGTTCATTCCTCTGAATGCAGACACATGAGTGCAGCTCATCTGAATCACTGCAGATCAAAGCAGCGCTGATCAGAACCGCAGGATGAAAGAGAATCAGATTCAATCTAACACAGCAGCAGACACATCGAGAAACAGTGAGACAGAGAAAATACTTACTTAATATAGTGCAACAGTGCCCGGACACTTTTCCATCCATCTTAATTCCGGAAGTATTTTTCCGATTCATTGTTTCCATAGGGATTTTATAAAATCATTCATAAAGAGTTCATGAACCAACCAGTTCCAAGGTGAATCCCAACATTACAAACTTTGAATTGAAGCAAAAAGGTGTTTGAAAATCAGACAAAAAGGTACAAGACTGTGTACTTAACGTCTTTAATGAGGGAATGAACTACAAATCCCATGAAGCATTGCAAATGACTTATAATTCAAAACTTTTGATTATAGTTGTCGATTATAAGTATAGCAACAATATATCTGAAGCTTATTTTAAAATATTCAGATATATACAAATATATAAGTAGTTTGAGAGTGTAGAAAGAGTGACTTGATTGTATCATTCACAGAGCATTATGGGTAGTGTAGTTCTTCACCAGGAATTCCAGTAAAAAACACATTATTTTTAAAAATAAAGTTGAAATAATGCAGACTGATGGTTTCTAGAGAAGATTAAAAACCTCGGTGCTCACAGTTCATTTGTCATTAAACGTTTATAAGTTAGGGTTAAAAATCTGTGTTTTTAAAGGTGCAATATGTAACATTGTTCATGTAATATTCACCTTTTTTTTGCCAATGTGTGAACGGCTTGTAACGCAACTTAAAAAATGAGCCCTTCCCGGACTTCCTAGGTTGCCTATTAAAGCCTGTAGACTGATTTTAATGCGAAGGGAGCGGGTCGCTTTTGCCGGGAAAATCCAAAGGATGTGACGTTTATGCGCGCTCCCGAGAGCCTCAGTGCGTCTCTTCCGCTATTCAACAGCGACAACAAACTGCAACACTAGGTAACGTTATCTTAGAGATGGAATCCAGCAAACATCCGGCTCCCAGCACAACACCGACTCCTACACAAACTCAGAGTAAGCCAAAAAACAAACATTTATCTACTGAATCCCGTCTGGCTAAGCGGGAACGTGATCGTAGTCGAGCGAAAACTAGAGTGAACATCGGCAGGGCATTTGATTCCTGGAGGGACCTTCGTTCGGTTTTGGGGATCAGAACCGACCCTGAATTGGCGTTCTTCTTATTGGACTGGTAAGCTTACATAACTGCAAAGCATGTGAAATATAGTGCCATAAGGATTGATCTGTGTCATTTTAGCTAACTTGATCTTGCCTGCACAGTAACTGTCATAAACAATGTAAATCTGTAATTATTCAGCAAGGTAAACTACAATAACACATGAAATGAATGCTAGACAATGTTCAAGATAATGCAAAAAGCTCCATTCATTAGTGTAACGTAACTTGGTTATACAGAAAATATATACATTCTATTATAAAACAATAGCGCATCGATATATCAGAATGACATATGAATTGTGTCAACATATTTATAATGTACAGTCTATTTTATAAACAGCTACTGTCATCATCCACCAAATTTAGCTAACAGCTATTGAGAAAGCTGGCTAGCTAGCTAACGGCGACACAGGCTATCGTATAAATGCAGTCAATGTCTCATGCAAAGAAAAGTGATTACTTCAACTACAGTCTCGCATAGTCAGACCTATATCCACACTTTATATTAGCCCTGTTCCAGCACTGGAGAGTCAAATATAATATACAGTCTCTGTAGTAGGAATTGGGGGCCTGGGTAGCTCAGTGGTAAAATACGCCGGCTACCACCCCTGGAGTTTGCTAGTTCGCTAGTTCGAATCCCAGGGCATGCTGAGTGACTCCAGCCAGGTCTCCTAAGCAACCAAATTGGCCCGGTTGCTAGGGAGGGTAGAGTCACATGGGGTAAACCTCCTCGTGGTCGCTATAATGTGGTTTGTTCTCGGTGGGGCGCGTGGTGAATTGAGCGTGGTTGCCGCGGTGGATGGCGTGAAGCCTCCACACGTGCTATGTCTCCGTGGCAACGCGCTCAACAAGCCATGTGATAAGATGCGCGGGTTGACTGTCTCAGACGCGGAGGCAACTGGGATTCGTCCTCCGCCACCCGGACTGAAGTGAATCACTATGCGACCACGAGGACTTAGAGCGCATTGGGAATTGGGCATTCCAAATTGGGAGAAAAAGGGGAAACCCCCCCCCCAAAAAAGGATGGTATTAAAACAATCATAACTGTGTAATTTTAATTATGTTACCTCATCTGTCATCATGATGCCGGTGAATCACGTTCAGTCTCTTTGTACGTTACATCATTGTTTTTGTCGATGCTCGCTCGCGTCCCTATGGAGTGTGTGCACGAGCGCGAGCAACAGGTAGCTGCTGCAGTTCACTTAACGTTCACAGGTGTCACTAATAACAAGGGTTTCTGAATCTTACATACTGCACCTTTAAGTTAATTAAAAATAGTAATCCAGTACAAATTACTATTTACTTCACTAAAATTGTAATCAGATTACTAATTACTTTACTTTTAAGTTACTTTCTTAAACAATTTTCCGCTCAACAAATTCAAAATAATGTACATTTTTTCTTGTTCATTGTTACACACAAGTCATACACTCACAATGACTCGATACAGGGCTGTAATACATGTATACATTAGAAATATATATAACCCTATAATGTACTTAAAATTAATTACATTTATTTAATTTTAAATGTAATGCATTACACTACTTATTTTGACAACAAAGTAATTAGATTACACAGAATAATTACTTTGTAATCCGATTACACCCCACAATGTTAACGATCAATTCACTTATGGAGAAACCGAATGGTTTTTTACTTCCTGAAGCAGACTGTTGTGCTCTATTGGCAAACAGTCAAGAACAAATTCGGTGTGGAATATGATTAGTTCTCAATTCTGATTGGATGAACCTTGTTTGAAGCTGTATTAAGTTAGACACGAGGGTGAGTAAACAAAGACAGAATAATAAGTTTCAGGTGACCCTTTAAACACTGCTTGAAACACATATTCTCTCTCTTGTGCTGACACTGATGGTTTTGTGTCAAACATTCTGCTGATGTGTCATAATCTCTCATCAAGAGTTCTTCCTCTTCCCGTTCTCTCTCTGCCAGCTCAGCTTCATTTCGGTGTTGTCTATATCTTCACTGCTCTTTATTTTACTCGCTTTCCTCAGTCACTTCCTGACAGAACCACACACACACACACACACACACACACACACACACACAATAAAACACACTCTCTCTGAAACATTCTCCTACTATAAATCTCTCTCTCTCTGTCTGTCTGTGGTAAAGGACCATGAACACATTCTAATAGGATCAATTTCCATTCTCACACAAATCTGAAGTCCATTTCACTGGAACATCACATTTTCCCACCTATTAAATCTAGCCAGAGTTCAATTTCCTCTTCGCCACTCTGGAGACACACACACACACACACACGCAAGCGCACAGAATTTCTCAGAATAAAGAAAAACATAATGAAATCAAGCACATATTATATGGTCACCATCTGTCTTTAGCATACTTCACCAAAGTATGCTTCGGTTTTTCGCGAGTGCCATACGGTACATGTGACGTAAATTTCATCGTCAGCACAGAATGTGTGTACTGTCCGTGTCATCTGCACATGTGCATGCTGTTTACTGTACTACAGAGTATCACAAAGCAGTCGTAACGCACATCCGTCTTATTTTTTTTGAATATAGAAAGAACTGATGTAAATAATCCAGTCATAGTATGTTGTGTATTTCCCCGCTGAACACCTGTACATCTGTTAATTACCTCACTCAAACACATCCTAATATATGTGACATTAATCACTATATCCACAACATAAACGTCATATTACAACTTACATCTGCACAGACAATGAACGGGTGAACAAACTAATTTACGCACTAGTCAGCTACGCTACACATAACGCAATATCCTAAACTGTCTAAACGGGACTAATTCAAAACAGAGTCACTTTAAAAGTAGCTCATACTTCAGTATATTCACTTTTTGCCTTTATTTTAGTTGTTTATTCTTACATATTAAGCATATTAATCTTAAATATGTTTGATACAAGTTTAAATAATTGTAAATAGTTCATAAATTTGTCTAAAAATTTGAATATTTGGTTTGAGTTTGGTCTGTTACAGTTTGATGTACCTGTTTTTGTCATTTTGCAATGCAATTTTTGTCGACTAAAATTATATGCTATTTTAATCAAATTAAATACACTAAAATTAATGAATATGACATGATGAAACATTGACTAAATTTAAAGGAAATTCAAAGGGCATATTTATGACAAAAAAAAAAACTGCGAAAATTCAAACTGTTCGAAACTAAGGCTGTCGATTTAACGCATTAATTCAGTGCGATTAATTATATAAAAATAACGCGTTAAAAAAATAACCCAATTAATCATGTCTCCGGACTGTAATAGGGAATATTCCTGAGCAATTCAAGCTTGTAGTACCACCTGTTTTCTCCAGGGGGCAGTAAGTGAAAATCGCTGTATAGGCAACGAGCAGCTTATACAGAGAACAAACTTAAGCAGAAAACACAACTTAAGGACACAATCTTGCAATAAAAAAAAATAAAAAAAAAACACTTGATAGAGCACTTATCCGAATTTAGGGACTTAGGGCGGTAGAACACGCTTTCACATCAATGCAAGTTGATGTACAGATGTAACAGTGTTGAAGAAGATGTGCTGCCCTAATATAGAGGCGCTCTTCCTCAATTGTAAGCCTTTCTACTTGCCACGTGAGTTTTCCTTGTTTATTCTGGTGAATGTTTATATTCCTCCACAAGCGTTTGTGAGCGCAGCGCTGCAACAGCTGGCTGATCAGATCACAGACACGGAACAACAATACCCGAACTCACTTAATATTATTCTTGGGGATTTTAACAAAGCAAATCTCACACGTGAACTGCCCAAATACAAACAGCACATTACATGCCCCACCAGAGACAGGAGCATACTGGATCACTATTACACTACATTAAAGGAGACCTATTATTATAAAACTGTGTGTAGATCACTCAAGGGAGGATCTATGATAATAGGGTGGAGTCCGTCACCAGTCGTGGGTGAGGCCTGCTTTAACGTGACGTCACTTTAGAGCAGAAACGAAAACCAATCACTTTGAGACACTGTTTTAGATTAACAGAAATATAAGAAAGAGGAGTGGGTGGACTTTTAACATTGTAGGGTGGTTGTGTACACACACTGCCGACTCACATTTATGTTCAAACACCATGTAAAAGTGAATTTTGCATAATAGGTCCCCTTTAAAGGATGCATATTGCTCTGTCCCTAGAGCAGCTTTGGGACTCCCTGATCACTGTCTGGTTCATCTTCTGACCTACAAGCAGAACCTAAAATCATCTAAGCCTGTAGTAAGGACTGTAAAGAGATGGACTAATGAAGCAGAGCTGTAACTACAAGCCTGCTTTGACTGCACCGATTGGAGTGTTTTTGAAGCTGGTTTACAGCAAAACTCAGGCAACTTCGTCAGGCTAAAGAGGATGCTTACAGAAGTGGGGATAACATCTTGTATAATCAAGCCAAAAACACACTAATAAAAGAGATTAGAGCGGCTAAAAGAAGTTATTCTGAAAAGCTGAAAAACAAGTTTTCAGCTAATGACCCTGCATCAGTGTGGAGAGGCCTGAAAGACATTATCAACTAAAAGACACCATCCCCTAACACTGTAGGGAGTCAACAACTGGCTGATGACCTGAATGTTTTTTTACTGTAGATTTGAAAAGCCCAGTCTCACATCTCACACCCGCTCTGACCTTCACTTCAAACAAACACCAACACCTCCTGCAACCCCCTCCTGCTACACAACCTGCACTTGAGATATGTGAAGAGATGTGCCGGGTCTTCCGGAGACAAAAGACAAGGAAAGCACAGGGCCCAGACGGTGTTTCACCCACTTGTCTAAAAGCCTGTGCTGACCAGCTGGCCCCCATCTTCACACAGATCTTCAACAGATCATTGGAGCAGTGTGAAATTCCCAGCTGCTTCAAACGCTCCACCATCATCCCTGTCTCAAAGAAACCCAAGATTGCAGGACTTAATGACTACAAACCTGTCGCCCTGACGTCTGTGGTCATGAAGTCATTTGAGAGACTGGTGTTGGCCCACCTGAAGGACATCACTGGACCCTTTCTGGATCACCTTCAATTTGCCTATCGAGCTAACAGGTCTGTGGATGATGCAGTCAACATGGGATTGCATCATATCCTGTAACATCTGGACAGATCAGGGACATATGCAAGGATCCTTTTTGATGGACTTCAGTTTGACTTTCAACATCATCATCTCAGCTATTCTCCAGACTAAATTACACCAACTCTCTGTTCCCACGTCTATCTGTCAGTGGATCACCAGCTTTCTGACAGATAGGCAGCAGTTAGTGAAACAGGGGAAGTTCACTTCCAGCACCTGTACAATCAGTACTGGTGCCCCTCAGGGATGTGTGCTCTCCCCACTACTCTTCTCCCTCTACGCCAAGGACCCCTCTGTCAAGCTCCTGAAGTTTGCAGATGACACCACTGTCATCGGCCTCATCCGAGATGACGATGAGTCTGTATACAGAAGGGAGGTTGAACGACAGGCTCACTGGTGCAGTCAAAACAACCTGGAGCTGCCAACCTGGAACACCCCAACATTAACCCCCTCACCATTCTAAACAGCACTGTGGCAGCAGTGGAGTTAATCAGGATCCTGGGCACTACCATTTCTCAGGACCTGAAGTGGGAGACCCACATTGACTCCATTGTGAAAAATGCCAGACGAAGGTTGCACTTCCTTCACCAACTGAGGACGTTCAACCTGCCACAGGCACTGCTGATCCAGTTTTACTCAGCAGTCATTGAGTCTGTCCTCTGCACTTCAATAACTGTCTGGTTTGTTTCAGCTACCAAGTCAGACATCAGAAGACTTCAGAGGATAGTCTGGACTGCTGAGCGGATTATTGGTTCTCACCTTCCCACCCTCCAAGAACTGTACACCTCCAGAGTGAGTAAAAGGGCTGGAAAACTCACTTTGGACCCCACTCACCCAGCACACTACCTTTTTGAACTGTTGCCCTCTGGCCAGTGCTGCAGAGCTCTGAGCACCAGAACTGTCAGGCACAAGAACAGTTTCTTCCCTCAGGCCATTCACCTTATGAACAGTTAAAACTGCCCCCAATACTCTCCAATGTGGCAATACAATCATGCACATATTCAACTATTCATTCATATTTATATTCCATTTATATTTATTTGACATATCCTACCTCTTCTGCACAATACATTAAATCACCTTGCACATAACTGTATATCTGTATATAACATATTTGAACACATATTGCCCTTCTGTAGTTTCCTCTATATATTTATCTGTTGTATCTTATTTTTCTATTCTTATTTCACTGTTTACGTATATATGCTTATATGTATATTTCAATGTTTGTATGTATATGTTGTATATGTATATTTTTTGTATTCTCTTTGCACTGGAAGCTTCCTTCACCAAGACAAATACCTTGTGTGTGTAAGCATACTTTGCAATAATGCTCATTCTGATTCTGATTTATTGTACTGTTCCAGCCACGGATGTAATTCACTGCTGTATCACTTCTTTGCATTATTAAACTTGTCATGGAGCCCTTTTACAAGTTATCTGAACCGCAATATCGCTCCACGTATTTGTCTTTATGGAATTTGTGTTGTGAATCATCTTTAAAAAAAGTGTACTAAAGCTATCTATTTTTAATAATAGAAACATAGGTGATAACTTCTCAGCTGGCACACTTGATTGTAAATAAAAAATGCCCTGTCTAACCACACCCACGGTTAGTTTTAACCAATCAACTCTCTTTGACCAGCCGAGTCCTCATAGGTCAAGAATTTCAGAGATGTGCACTAACAGGAGATACATCACCAAACAAACACCTTGGAAGAACAAAAACATCACTGCATTTCACCATCGTTGTTAGGCGAACTAAAAGTAGCCTGTTCCCCCAGTAAGTATAAATGAGAACACAGTAAGAGACTTGTGAGAAACACACTGAGGAACATTGATGCTAATGTCTCCTGCTCACACTCACAGTCTGGAATCAGTACAGCATCTGTCTCTCTGACTCAACTAACTCAAGAACATCTGCAGAAAACTCTGTCTGATGAATCCAACTGCAGCTTTGACTAGTCCTTGACCTGTTTTCAACTCACAGATCCGTTTGTAGATTCAGAGTTCAGTCGCTTGTTTACTAAAGCTCTGACGGAGCATTTGAGATGGATAGGAATGCTTAATATGCGGGAAGTCAGGTGGGAAATATACCTAAATCAGAGTGCATTGCACAAAATCTTTAACTTTTCAGTCGCATTACTTTTGCAAACACCTTCTGTTTTACCTCGTCATCACTGCAACACACCATTCCTCACTGAGATAAATAGTGTTCTTGAGTCTAGTGTGGTTGGCACACTTTTCGTTCTTTGTTGAATATCTCTGGTGGAATATACATTGGTGGTGCATCGATTGTTGCACTCTATTATTATTAAACCTTTCATTGTGATCCGGTAATTTTGTTTTTTTTAGTAATCCAGTTGGAATAAAATTCCTTGTCTTTGTTCACATATGGTATCTGAAAGCACAAAAACAATTTGGACCATTTTCTTTACATTTTGTTTTTGTTTTATTTCACTTTGTTACACTTGTGTTCCCGGTCAAAAATGACCGGCCATTGGAAATGAATGGATTAGACTACAAAATACAGATATATTAAGTTAATTAATTGTGTTCAGGAGCATCACAATCCTTTAGATGAGCACATATGTGGATGTGTGTTTGCACACACAAAGTCCTCGGATATGTGCACACACACACACACACACACACACAAACTTGTTTTTATATCATTGTGGGGACTCTCCATTGACTTCCATTAATTTTATGGATTTTATACAGATCTAATGATAATTTATATTCCCTAAATGTAACCCTAGAAATGTAACCTAACCCGCACAGAAACCTTTCTGCATTTTTACATTTTCAAAAAAAACATAGTTTAGTATGTTTAATAAGCAATATCCCTCATAGGGACCGCTGTGTAGTATACATTTTGTCCCCACAATGTAGTATAAACATGTACACAAACACACAAACACACACACACACACACACAAAACACAACACACACACAATGTGTGTTGAGCCCCCTTTTGTGCATCTTCTTTCCATGTACACTCTTTGAGGAGCATTTCAAGATCTGCTCATCATATTATGTTGTGTTTGGGCTTGTTTGAATCGGGATCGTCTGCTGTAAGTTACAATATGTCATTGTCTGTTATATGTATGTTTCAGGAAGTAATAAGGAAAAATGTGTCAGAAAGACACTCCTGTTTATTATATTTATGTGTGTCTGTGGGAATTTCATTCACTGAAACTCACTGCAGTTTGACTTCTGAGTGAAACACATTTGTTCATTGCATTATAGAAAAAGAGATATTTCCAACGATGTATAACACATGACTATCTCATCTTTTTATGGTTTTATCAACTCTGAATATAATTGTTGTGATAACAAATGTGCAAACGATGAGAATGAAACAGTTCTTATTTGTCAACAAATTAAAAAGCATTATTTAAGGATTGGTAATATCAGCTATATACATTATAAAGTCCAGATTATAAACTTCAAAACGACACACATTTTGTTCAGACCAAGCAAGTGGTTATTCATTTATTATGTAATTATTATATACATTTTATTTTCCGCAGGAAGTGCCCGGTATGAGTTCAGTTCAACGAATCCTTCTATCAATAAAAAATATACATTTTTAAAAATATGTTCAAAAAAGGAGTACAAAACCTGTCATAATTACTAAAAAAGAAGTTGATAAAAAGATCTAATGCAATATATTGTGATAATATATGCATTATGAGAGATTTATAAACAGTCATAGTGGGTCGGTCATTTTTGACCGGGAACACAAAATGTGTTAGCACAAAACAAACACAACACAATAACAGTTTTTGAGTGTCTTATCATGTTGTTATAGCCACTTTTTTTAAAAAGCAATAAGCTACTCGAGTCCACGCATTACACTGATTTAATCACGGTTAAGGGTGGTAAAAGGGTGAAACTTTAAATCATGCTACAATCATTGTTACATTTGGCCTCTGGTGGCTTAAGCTTAATTATAATATACCACCGTGAAATGCTTTTTGAAGATCGTTTGAGGATGGAAATGTCCTCTCAGACGCGCCACTTCTTGAAGCTCGTCCTTGACTGCTTACACCCTGACAGCAGAACGCTCGCTAAATGATTAAATGCAAATGGAGGCAGAACGTCAAACTTTGAGATACAGATAAAAACAAACAGCCGAGAGGACAAACTGCAAAGACAGACAAAACGTGACACAAGTTTGATATCAAAGAGGAAAAGATATGAAAATGATGTGGAGGGCTGTTACGGGCTATGAATGAAGTTAAGCGTCTCTCTGATGCATTTCATCATTTATTCACAATGCCAATAAGAACCTGAGAAAAAATGACATTTGGAAAGGTCAGGTGTATGAGAAAACAAGCTGAGCAGACATTTCGAGAAACACACACACACACACTCATTCTTATTCTGACAAATCGCATTTGATTATTGTGGGCAACCTCTGATGGAGGCAAACTGTCAAATCCTGTGTGTTTTCTGTGAGAGTTGGGCTGAGCACAATATGGAACATAATGACGTTATATTAGCAATCATTTTGTTAGCGATATAAAATGTTGCAACATAATGAATATAACAATATGCTTTTTATTTGGCCATTAAGTTCTCTAAAGAGCGTGTCATTATACTAGTTTCACAATCCTTCCTTGACTCACGACTCATGCATATGAGAGTGTTAAGACAAAAGTGTTTTAACCTCCTGAGACCTGAGTGTGACTACTGTGTGCATTTTCCATTCCCCTTTTTGATCTGTAACTAGTAGCACCTAATGAACAAGCATTATGGGTATATATATATATATATATATATATATATATATATATATATATATATATATATATATATATATATATATATCACACACATTATGGGTTATGGGTATATATATATATATATATATATATATATATATATATATATATATATATATATATAACACACACATTATGGGTTATAGGTATATATATATATATATATATATATATATATATATATATATATATATATAAATAACACACATTATGGGTTATGGGTATATATATATATATATATATATATATATATATATATATATATATATCACACACATTATGGGTTATGGGTGTATATATATATATATATATATATATATATATATATATATATATATATATATATATATATATATATATATAACACACACATTATGGGTTATGGGTATATATATATATATATATATATATATATATATATATATATAAAACACACACATTATGGGTTATGGGTATATATATATATATATATATATATATATATATATATATCACACACATTATGGGTTATGGGTATATATATATATATATATATATATATATATATATATATCACACACATTATGGGTTATGGGTATATATATATATATATAAAACAAACATTACGGGTTATGGGTATATATATATATATATATATATATATATATATATATATATATATATATATATATATATAAAACAAACATTACGGGTTATGGGTATATATATATATATATATATATATATATATATGTATACACACACACACCCATAACCCATGATGTGTGTCCATAATGTCAATTTTAGCTATATTGATATCCTAATATATATGTACTGTATAATGTTTGGTTGAAATGTTTACATTATACATTTGATAAAAAAAATCAATATTTTAACTAATTTAAGAACAAATAAATATATACAATATATATATATATATATATATATATATATATATATATATATATATATATATATATATATAACACACACATTATGGGTTATGGGTATATATATATATATATATATATATATATATATATATATATACACACACATTATGGGTTATGGGTATATATATATATATATATATATATATATATATATATAACACACATTATGGGTTATAGGTATATATATATATATATATATATATAAAACAAACATTACGGGTTATGGGTATATATATATATATATATATATATATATATATATATATATATATATATATGTATACACACACACACCCATAACCCATGATGTGTGTCCATAATGTCAATTTTAGCTATATTGATATCCTAATATATATGTACTGTATAATGTTTGGTTGAAATGTTTACATTATACATTTGATAAAAAAAATCAATATTTTAACTAATTTAAGAACAAATAAATATATACAAGATATATTAAAATATTGTTAAAAGGCTGAACAATATTTAAACTAATTTTTTTTTTTATTTTGTCCAGTTATAGCCGAGGGTCTTCTCAATATATAACATATCAGAAGCTTAATAACATCCTCAGAGACCCTGACTATTAGAGCAACAGGATTATACTGCTTTATGAGTGTGTGTTTGTGTGTTTATGAATGCACGCTCATGTACACCATACAGACCGAGTGACGTATAGAAAAGACAGATTGAAGTGTTATATGCAGAGGTCGATATGAGAGCAACATGGCCACATTTTGAAGGTTAGCAAATGGTTTAAAAAATATGACATTGATTTTTGTGCTTTACAAAAGGAAAGTTGTAGTAAGAGTGTGTGAATCAAGCACAACTTTAAAAGCTATTGATCTGTGGAACAATCAGCTGAATACACAGTGATTTCTGAGACAGCTTAAGAAAGCGTGTGAAATGTGACCCGTGCGCTCGAGTGCGCCATTATTCAAGAGTTTTTATTTCCACACATTTCCCTGTTATTGACGTGAAACCCACTTAAGAAGGAGGAGGGGAGAAAAGAGAATATAAACACGACAGAGGCTTTCAGAGGTTCGATATCATTCTGTTAATTGGCTCCAAATAATTTTATTTTAAAAGCTATAATAACATTTTTTAAAGGCCGTCTGTAGGGTTTGCACCAACTAGTTGATTAGTCAATTAGTTCTACCATTATTTGATGCCTTGAAGGGATGGGACAATATAACATCTCGAAATACTGCAAATCAAAATAATTGATGAGCCATATTGAGGCAAATTCGATGCATCAAAATCTCTCTGTAGCTTTTCTCTACATTACTTATGGAGTTCGCACAAGGTCCTTGAAGTGTTTAAAGTGCTTCAATTAAGCTTTTAGAAATGTAAAGACTGGAATACCTGGAAAAATCACCTTGTTTTGTTGAAAAGTGCTTGAAATTAAAACCGAACATTTCTTCTGTCCATTAAAGATGAGATCCATGCATGTCTTTTAATATCCTGATCAAAAAGTAAAAAGAAACATAAACTAAATTAATCACACGCAACACGGATGCGATATAGAAACCGTGCGACACCTCTCTCGTCAATGTGCCGCAATTCTTAAAGAGATAATTTGCGCTTGCTTTAAAAATGGATGTACAAATTTAAATACTTGTAAACTGTACACAAACAGTGACAGCTGACATTATTATTAGGGCTGTCAATTGATTAAAATGTTTAATCGAGTTAACTACATGGTGTGCCGATTAACTAATTGTATTAATCGCAATTAATCACATATATAGATATTTGCTGAGAAAGCCCCTCAAATAATAATACTTCAATATATAATGATGAAATAATTATAAATAGTTATATTTAAATAATTACAAATAATATATATATATATATATATATATATATATATATATATATATATATATATATATATATATAATATTCAGATAATTAAAATGCATTACATTATTGTGGGGTTAAGCATTGATAAGACAATACAAAAAGTGTCTTTAGAATCCAATATATTGTTTATTTGCATATTATTGAACATAAGCCAATCATTGACCTACATTTCACAGCAAACCATTTTGTAGTTGAATCTGTCAGTCAGTCCAAGATTTATTATGAGGGCTTGTTTAAGGACGCACCAACGTACACCTGTGTCAGACGGACACTTCTGGGGCATCTCGGTTGCGTTGCTTCATATTAATCGCTGTGTCAAGTTAAACGTAGTTTAATACTTAGAAAAACACGTCTTTAGATCCCTAAGTTTGGACTTGCGCTCCATCAAGAGTTTTGAACGCAAGATCGCGTCCTCATGTTGTGTTTTCTGCTCAAGGGTTGTTTGTTCTCTGTATAAGCTGCTCGTTGCCTATACAGCTGGAGTTTCACTTACTGCCCCCTGGAGAAAACAGGTGGTACTACAAGTTTGAATTGCTCAGGAACATTCCTTACTACAGTCCGGGGACATGATTAATTGCGTTAATTTTTTAATGCGTTAATTTTATATAATTAATCGCACTGAATTAACGCGTTAAATCGACAGCCCTAATTATTATACATGCAATATAATATATTATACATATTATACATAATATTAATTGATAAAATGTAGAATTTGTATGTGCAATTTGCGCAAACATTTTTCTAAAAAAATAAACAACATTTTCTAAAATACTTTGTCATTTAAGTGTTGTTATATCGAATCAC
>NC_059349.1:55269939-55394939 GCF_019703515.2 Myxocyprinus asiaticus | reverse complement strand
CTTAAGTGTATGTAAACTTCTGACTTCAACTGTATATATATATATATATATATATATATATATATATATATATATATATATATATATATATATATATATAATTATAGGTTAACATTTTTACAGGAAGAATGTTAGTTAATGGGACAGTTCACCTAAAAATGAAAATTCTCTCATCATTTATTCACCCTCATGCCATCCCAGATGTGTATGACTTTCTTTCTTCTGCTGAAGACAAATTAAGATTATTTAGGAAATAAAATATCTCAGCTCTGTGGGTGAGAAACAGATCAATATTTAAGTCCTTTGCTTTTTTTACTATAAATCTCCACTTTCACTTTCAGATGTAAAAAATGAAACTAAACAGGCACCACGTGGCTTACAGATGTGAAAGATAAAGTGGAGTTTCATAGGAAAAAAACGACTTAAATGTTGATCTGTTTCACACCCATACCTATCATATAACTTCTGAAGACATGGATTAAACCACTGGAGTCTTATGGATTACTTTTATGCTGCCTTTATGTGCTTTATTTGAGCTTCAAAGTTCACTTGCATTGTATGGACCTACCCCTGATAGCACGAGTACATCACCCAGATGTCTATTTGACATATTTTATAGGTTGTTCGCTCATCTGCAATACGTAAGACATTTCCTCCATTTGTCAATAAGACATTCAGCAGATGTCTCTGAGATGTTTATGATTAAGAATGTTTGTAAATCTGATCTTTTTTAAGATGTTTAGCAGATGTTAATTAGATTATGATGCTTTCCAGATGAAAAGATCTAAAACAGACATCTCGGAGACGTACATGTGCTCTCTGGGACAGAGCGGAGATATTCTTAAAATCTTCATTTGTGTTCTGCAGAAGAAAAAGTCATACACATCTGGGATGTCATGAGGGTGAGTAAATGATGACAGAACTTTCATTGTTTGGGAGAACTATCCCTTTTAGTAATTATTTTAGGGGTGCAACAGTTTGATCTTCTGATATATTGTCAACTAATAAATACCACGAGTGTTCAACATCACATACACCCGAGATGTGTTCAAAAACAAAACGATATCCAAAATTAGCACTAAAAGTCCTTCAGTGAAGTCATAATGATTTGTTCACCCCCCTTAACGTTATGCGCCGAAGTAGATCACGAAAAAGCATTTGCGTGAAGGCGTCTCAATGCCGTCACTGCAGGAAAAACTGTTATTTGTTCTTGTAAATACTGCTGTCATGACGAGTACATACTGTATCTCTGATGAGCTATTCAACACATTGGACAGATTCACACCGTGTTGAGTAAACCTCAAGTGAGATTGTGAGCATGCATGTTTGATTGACAGACGGACCACCGCTCTCATAACATCAGCTGTGCTCAGATATTATTATTTATTTATTTTTAACATCCTCTTGCAGTTGAATTCCCTCTCTCACGTGATTCAGAAATGTAGAAAACGAGTGTAAATCCTCATGAAAATGGACACCTCATAGTTCATACAGATTTGATAGGCTGCTGATACATATATTTCTGATGATGATATCATAACGCGGGCCACAAAAGATCGCTTGTGGGCCGCGTGTTGAGTAGCGCTGCCCTACAGCTTCCCTTACAAAAATGCCCCATGGTTTTACCAAAGTATCATCATGGTATTTTGTAGTAAAATCATAGTAACCACATTAAACATGGTTATTATATTATTAACACCGTACTACTGTAGTAACACCATGGTTAATTGCATTAAAACTATGGCTTCCACCAAAACAGATGGTTACAATATTACTACAGTAAAACCATGGTTAATTTTACCCGGATCAAACCTTTCTCTCAACTCCCCGACCTTCACCGTGACCAAGATCACTGGGAGGAAATCAACCGTTATATTCAATGTTGTGTATTATCATTAGAGGTAGACTGATATATCGGTTCTACCAATTAATCTGTGCCGATAGTTGCTTTTTGGAACGATCAGTTATCTGCAAAAATCTATGTCGATAGTTGACGATAGTTTTTTCATTAATTCGTCATTTCAAAATAAGAGTCCCCGGTGTGTTTCTGGCTTGTTTATACTCAAAAGTCCCATGTTATGCACCACATTATTTTCTGGTTATCATTGGGATTTTGGTTGAATAAAAAAACTGCATCTGGGATTTTATTTATTTTGTTCTCTTTATCTTTGCTCACTATAGAAAGAATGTATATATATATATATATATATATATATATATATATATATATATATATATATATACACACACACACACACACACACACACACATTCTATAAATCGATAGATATTAATCAGTTATCGGCCTTTCCCACCACCTTAATAATCAGTATTGGCAAAATCCACTATCGGTCGACCTCTAATTATTCTAAGTAGTATTACAGGAAATATTAAGAGAGGAGACAGAAAACAGGATGGGGAAAAGTGAGACAAAAGACAGAATCAAACCTGGGTCATCCGCACAAAAAAAGCACAATCACACCGTTGTTAAACCAAGTGCAAACAGTCACTCCATGTTTATAATCAACAGTTCTGTCAATTCATCCATCATCTTGGATTAATCATTTCACTGAGCTCAACGCAATCTAGAATCTGAACAAAACAAGGTATCTTATAAGGCAGCATAATGTTACTGTCTACCTTTTGGAACAGCTTGGAGCACATCTATGATGCCTTAAAATACTGCCTAGGTAGGCATCTCAGATGAAATGTATCCTAACTGTAATACTCCAGTGACTCTTTCTCAAAGTGCTTCAACTTGCATCTCATGTTTCAACTGAGTTCTAATAACTCAGTATAGTAGGGCTGAAACGATTAGTTGACATTATCGACAACGTCGACAATAAAAAATTGTCGTCAAAAATGTTCATTGTCGAATAGTCGTTTGATGTCATTTAACATCACATGAGATCACATTAAACTCTAATGATGATGCAGTTCATGACTTGACTGATGAGAGGAAGAATTACACATCTCACAGTCCAGATGAACTCTAAACTTTACAAACAGCTTCAGCTGATGTTCATCACAAAGTATGAGGGAATTATAATGCAAAAATACCAAATAAGTAAATACAGAAGCACTCTCATTGTGGAATAAGTGGAGCTGGAGCTCTTTAAAGGAAACACCCCGGCATTACATCCTTAATGCAGTTATATTTAATGTGTTACATCCTTAATGCAGATATATTTAATGCGTTACATCTTTAATGCGGTTATATTTAATGCGTTACATCTTTAATGCGGTTATATTTAATGTGTTACATCTTTAATGCGGTTATATTTAAAGTGTTACATCCTTAATGCAGATATATTTAATGCGTTACATCTTTAATGCGGTTATATTTAATGCGTTACATCTTTAATGCAGTTATATTTAATGTGTTACATCTTTAATGCGGTTATATTTAATGTGTTACATCCTTAATGCAGATATATTTAATGCGTTACATCTTTAATGCGGTTATATTTAATGCGTTACATCTTTAATGCGGTTATATTTAATGCGTTACATCTTTAATGCGGTTATATTTAATGCGTTACATCTTTAATGCGGTTATATTTAATGCGTTACATCTTTAATGCGGTTATATTTAATGCGTTACATCCTTAATGCGGTTATATTTAATGTGTTACATCTTTAATGCGGTTACATTTAATGTGTTACATCTTTAATGCGGTTACATTTCATGTGTTACATCTTTAATGTGGTTATATTTAATGTGTTACATCTTTAATGTGGTTATATTTAATGCGTTACATCTTTAATGCGGTTATATTTAATGCGTTATAGCTGTAATGCAGATATATTTAATGTGTTACATCTTGAATGCAGATATATTTAATGCATTACATCTTTAATGCGGTTATATTTAATGCGTTACATGTTTAATGTAGTTATATTTAATGCGTTACATCTTTAATGTAGTTATATTTAATGCGTTACATCTTTAATGCAGTTATATTTAATGCGTTACATCTTTAATGTGGTTATATTTAATGTGTTACATCTTTAATGCAGTTATATTTAATGCGTTACATCCTTAATGCAGATGTATTTATTGCGTTACATCTTTAATGCGGTTATATTTAATGCGTTACATCTTTAATGTGGTTATATTTAATGTGTTACATCTTTAATGCAGTTATATTTAATGCGTTACATCCTTAATGCAGATGTATTTATTGCGTTACATCTTTAATGCAGTTATATTTAATGCGTTACATCTTTAATGCGGTTATATTTAATGTGTTACATCTTTAATGCAGTTATATTTAATGCGTTACATCCTTAATGCAGATGTATTTATTGCGTTACATCTTTAATGCGGTTATATTTAATGCGTTACATCCTTAATGCAGATGCTTTAAATGCGTTACATCTTTAATGCGGTTATATTTAATGAGTTACATCTTTAATGCGGTTATATTTAATGCGTTACATCTTTAATGCGTTACATCTTTAATGCGGTTATATTTAATGCGTTACATCTTTAATGCAGATGTATTTAATGCGATACATCTTTAATGCAGATATATTTAATGCGTTACATCTTTAATGCGGTTATATTTAATGCGTTACATCTTTAATGCGGTTATATTTAATGCGTTACATCCTTAATGCAGATGTATTTAATGCGTTACATCTTTAATGTGGTTATATTTAATGCGTTACATTTAATGCGTTACATCTTTAATGCAGCTATATTTAATGCGTTACAGCTTTCTTGAAGTTCAAGGTTATGTAAATAACTACAAACTCTGAAACGGTCATTTCTCTGTGTGGTCAGCATCTCTTCTATGAGCTCCGAAGTGTCCCGATCTGAGGGGGAGAGATCGAAACTGCACCGGCTGATGCACACTCTGTCACGGGACGCTCATCCCTCGAGCGCACACGCTTAATGCAGCTAGATTATAACGTGATGACTCGCGACTTATTGAATCATAATATATGTGTCACTGTGTGTTTCTTTTCGTGAAGAACATTGGCAATACGCAGCTTTATTAATAAGAGAGAGTTTGTAAGTATCTAAAGTATCTAAAACTCCTTTAAAACAATGCACATTTACTTTAGCAGCTATACTGCAGAAGAAAAAACTGTTATCTGAGAATGTTGAATATAATATTAGAAATTGAAATACACTATATTGCCAAAAGTATTCGCTCATCTGCCTTTAGACGCATATGAACTTAAGTGACATCCCATTCTTAATCCATAGGGTTTAATATGACGTCGGCCCACCCTTTGCAGCTATAACAGCTTCAACTCTTCTGGGAAGGCTTTCCACAAGGTTTAGGTGTGTGTTTATGGGAATTTTTGACCATTCTTCCAGAAGCGCATTTGTGAGGTCAGACACTGATGTTGGACGAGAAGGCCTGGCTCACAGTCTTCGCTCTAATTCATCCCAAAGGTGCTCTATCGGGTTGAGGTCAGGACTCTGTGCAGGCCAGTCAAGTTCTTCCACACCAAACTTGCTCATCCATGTCTTTATGGACCTTGCTTTGTGCACTGGTGCGCAGTCATGTTGGAACAGGAAGGGGCCATCCCCAAACTGTTCCCACAAAGTTGGGAGCATGGAATTGTCCAAAATCTCTTGGTATGCTGAAGCATTCAGAGTTCCTTTCACTGGAACTAAGGGGCCAAGCCCAGCTCCTGAAAAACAACCCCACACCATAATCCCCCCTCCACCAAACTTCACAGTTGGCACAATGCAGTCAGACAAGTACCATTCTCCTGGCAACCGCCAAACCCAGACTCGTCCATCAGATTGCCAGATGGAGAAGCGTGATTCGTCACTCCAGGGAACGCGTCTCCACTGCTCTAGAGTCCAGTGGCAGCGTGCTTTACACCACTGCATCCGACGCTTTGCATTGCACTTGGTGATGTATGGCTTGGTATCACAGTACCACACTGGAATTCACTGAGCTCCTGAGAGCGGCCCATTCTTTCACAAATGTTTGTAGAAGCAGTCTGCATGCCTAGGTGCTTCATTTTATACACCTGTGGCCATGGAAGTGATTGGAACACATGAATTCAATTATTTGGATAGGTGAGCGAATACTTTTGGCAATATAGTGTATTTTAAAATATCTAAAAGTCCTTTAAAAAAGATGCATTCACCTGAGAAGCAGCATATAAGATATTTAGACTTTCTTTTAGAGAATAGATCTTGAATAGAAGTATATTTTGTCTTTACTGCACTCGCAGAAGTATAAAGTGAAAAAATACACTTATATACAAAGTACATTTATATTTAAGATACAGCAAGTCTAAATATCTTATATGTTGCTTCTCAAGTAAATTAATCTTGTTTTAAGGATGTTTAGACAATTTTAAATGGAAAAAAAGACAAAAACACGTGATAAAAGGATTTTTTGCAGTGAATTTCTTTACTGAATTAAACTTAATAAAAAAGTATTTTTTCCCTTTAATTCAGTGAATGTCATTTAGAGGTATTTTTAAAAGATAATTTTTATTGTTAGTAAGCATGTTTAATACAACCTTTTATGTCGAGGCACAAGCTGAATAATCGGTTAAGAGCTAATGATTAATCATTGCAATAATCGCCGAATAGTCGTATAATCGTTAGATTAGTCGATTATCAAAATAATCGTTAGTTGCAGCCCTACAGTATAATAAATAAAAGAGGTGATAAGTGGAAAACATTGATCTGTGTGCGACAGAGTTCTGCAGTGTAATATCAAGCTAATACAGCATGACTGGGAAAACTAGTAGAAGCTGTGAAATATTAGAGAGTAGACATGAAAACAGTGATGTGTGTCATGTGATCACAGTGACACACTAACACAATCTGAAGGGCTGTATTGGTATTTTTGGCAGTGGGTAAATGATGGTCGGCACCTCTCCCAACGGTGTAATTGAATAATTTCAATTTGACATTTAGATGGAACTATTAGTGGGTTTTTATCATTACGGCTTGACATTTAAATAATGTTTTCTAAAGTATCTGCACATTATCGGCTCCTGTTAATTGTAATGGCTGCTCATCTAACCTTTCTCATGCAAATAGCTTACATGATTGCACGAGAGGAGAGACTGAGAGGAGAATGTGGACAAGAACGTAATCAAGATGGTCTTAACTTGTGACGCACACACATACACATGTCTCTTTACTTACAGCAACAGAGAATGTAGAATAAAAGAGATGAATGTGAGAAATGTCAACAGCCAGCTGAAGAAATCCTCCTTGTACTGGTGTGTAATTCACTCATGTGTTTAACTGAAGAGAGAGGTCGAGCGTGTTTAGTTTGGCTCTCAGACCTCCGTAGTATCTGTAATGATGCACTTTTACATCTCACTGCTGCAATGAGAGCATTACATGACACACAAATGTTTCTGTATTTGTGCATAAAGTAACAGGGTTTCCACTCATTTCAAAACACAATTTTACAGGACAATACCCAGAACATTTTACAGGTAGACCTATGTGCCCAACGGTTTTAATATCCAAGCAAAAACACACGAGAGATCATAATGTATATTGTAGTTATTGGATGGTTATTTTTTCTGAATTCTGTATTAGACAGTTTAATTCAATTTTATTATCAAAATGGTCTTTCATCAAATGAAAATGGGCTTATTTTAATTATTTTAATTTTTCAACATAACATTGCATTATTGACAAGTATCTATATCCACAGTAAAATGAGTCCTATATCGACATTACCTGAAAGGCTGCTCAGCAAGGAAGAAGCCACTGCTCCAAAACAGCCATATAAATGCCAGACTACAGTTTGCAAGGGCACATGGGGACAAAGTGCAATGATGCATATATTGCAAATTAAGTGCTTTTATACAAAATCCTCACAACACTGGATATTATTTTGGTCAAAGTGCCGCACAACCAAACATAACAGTTGTGAAATATTGCTTTGTTTTTATTCTTATTAAATTTAATAACAGTAAACATTACTATACAGTTGTCTTTTTTTCACACATTTAAATCAAGCTTTTATATTTTGAGCTTCTGTGTGTTTTAGACAGTTGTTTTTCACCTCTGGATAAGCAGAGTGATTATAAACACTGATTTAATTAAACAAATATATAGTCTGTATGTGCTACATGCTTCAAAGCATTCATTTTGAAACGCACAGCACATGCAGATTATATATTTATTCAATTAAATTGCAGCATTTTGTGGTTTAATAATCGCTCTAGGACATAGCATGATTTTTATTTGATTAATTGTGCACTGAAAATTTTTTATGACTGGATTTATTGATTTCATCCATGTTTTCTGCATCGCAGATATAAGCTGACACCGATCGTTAAATTATTAAAAATTAATTCACATCCTGAGGTATAAAGACCGCATCATTGCATTGCATTATTGACAAGTATCTATATCCACAGTAAAACGAGTCCTATATTGACATTACCTGAAAGGCTGCTCAGCAAGGAAGAAGCCACTGCTCCAAAACCACTACAAAAATGCCACCTCTGCGTGTGAATTCATTTTAATAAAAAATCAGTGGTCTCACATCGTCTTTAAATGTACGTGACAGAGCTTCATTCATGACAATCAACCGTTGATGTTTTTTCAGAATGCACAGCCGCAGTGACAAAACGATACGAATTTGTGCAGTTTTTGTTACTGTCATTGTACATCGTACTTGTTAGTGACACATTCAATCAGTTTTATTATACTAAAATATTTTCCAGGACAATTAATTATTTTCCAGGTATTATTCTTATTTTCCACGACTTTTCCAGGACTGGAAAACTGCTTGGCAATATTCCAGGTTTTCCAGGACGCGTGGGAACTCTATGCTTAAATATGGGACGTCCCGGCTTATATGGGACAGTTGGCAACCCTGACCTCAACCGAGTTTTGTTACTTGATCCATCTTGAGATCAATCAATTATTAATCCATCCATCTTTCTATCTTTAGATCTATTTTGCTCACTCTGCAATCCCTTTTGAAAACATTACTTCTTTCTCAGTCACATTATGTCTATACGTAAGGACACAACGTTATAATTCGGCCTATAATGTATTAAACTTAGTGCCGATACAAGTGAAAAAGACAAACGTATGCCGATGACTCTCGATTGATTGAGGGCTGATGGGATATCTGCTAAATATCTCACACGTTCACTGATCCAAACACACCGACTGCAATAGAAAGACAACAAGCAGGTACAGCGCTGGGATAAGAATCGATCCATTTCTCTGTTGCCATGGTTACGCTGTCACTCCAGTGATTGGGGTCACGAGGGCTCCGGAGACCGGCCCCACTTCCCTTCATGTTAAAGCGTGACCCCGTGACCTTCTGATCTTCAAGAGCAAAGCCATACATCAGTCTAACAAATCAGATTGAGCCCGACGCAGAACGACACTCTCATTACAGCTGCTCTTATTGACCACACAGAATTACATCAACTCAAGAGACATGTAAATCTGAGTCACTGAAGAAGTTTAAAAAGACTCTCGACTGTCAATACATCAGAACATCAAAAAGAACTGAAACGCACAATGTTTCAGCACAAACACCAGCGTCTAATTCACTAAACACCCACAATCTAGTTAAAGTTGATTACTGACTTCTGTGTAAATTACTTATGTGCTATATTCCAAGTCTTCTGAAGCCATATGATGCTTACTGTGAGGAACAGACACAAATTTACATCATTATTTACTGAACATCTTCCATCCCACCGAAGCTCTCACACTTCTGCATCTTCAAACTTCCTCAAGCACCGTAATTCAATATACATGGATACAGAAGTGAAAGTTGCAGCAGAGGTGAAGATTTTCAGTGAATAACAAATTAAACTTGCAATAAATGCAATAGAACAAATCGGACACAACAGTGATAGAAGTTTTTTACAGCAGTATCAAGTATTCAAGTAACAAGTCATGAAATGTAACATAAAACTACTTAAATTAGTGGTTTTCACGGTATGATTATAATGCATTCATACTTTCAACCTCGTGCTACCCCACCTCAACATTTTCATTTAAAATATCCAATATTTACTGTGTATTATCAAATTGAGAATAAATGGGTTCATCCAAAATTGAAAAATGTGTCTTTCAGAGGCTTTATATGGAGTTAGGATGAAAATAAGGTGCATTTCGAACTGTTCTGAGACCAGTGCAGACAGACAGCACACTGGAGGTTAAGTCATTCACTAAATAGGGAGCAAGGGAGCATCCTATAGCTCTCTATGCAGTTAAGTGCATTCACTCCTAAAATCCGATCAAAAGTTCAGTTTCAGGCTGCAGATGATGTTTGGATCACTCAACATGTTTGACAGACATGTGACAATGATAATCAGTACATAGATTCAGAATTTATAATGTATCATTTTATTTTAACATGGTTGACAGTGATTGGAAAAAAATCTGACTTTCTATAGCTTAGTGTTATTTAAAATTTCACAGCTTAGTCCCGCTGTCCACATATGTGGACATCAATTTTTATAAATAACTATTTGGTCTAAAAAAATATTGCATGTTTATTAGGTGCTACTAGTTACAAATCAAAACGTGGAATGGAAAATGCACACAGCAGTTACACTCAGGTCTCAGGAGGCTGAAGCTACTAAAGTCAGCCTGATCTCATGAAATTTACGTGGCAATGGCAACATTTTTGCAAACCAAAACTACGTGCTTCATGCAAGTTTGGTTGCAGTTTCCCAGTGAAATGTCCAGCGGGGGGCGCCAAAAGCGAGAGTAATGATGTAATCATATGAGGTGTTTAAGGTGAATATTAATATTAAAACAAAACAGACATCCTTACCCTAAACCAACACCTAAACCTAACCTGCAAATTCGACATGAAAAGCAAATTAACTGAAGCAATCACGTCATTTAATGCCACGAACTGAGCCTTCAAACAGCTCAAAGTATTTTTTGATAACACAATTGTGATTTTGCTGGTATAAAAAAAAAAAAAAAAGAGAGATTTTCCTATGAAAACCGGGCATGTCATTATACATATAAAATAAACATAGATATCAAATGCCATGTTTTCTCCCAATACTTTGTGTAAATATATATTGGTCAGAAGGGACACAGCAGTAGGCATGACATAAGACCAAATAACATCTCCTTTTGTGTTCCACTAAAGAGAAAGAAAGTCAAGCAGGTTTGAAACGACATGAGGGTGAGTAAATGATGACAGACTTTGGGTGAAATACTCCTTAATAAGTTTGTATGAAGCTCTAGGCACATCTTTCTTCAAATACCAGTGATAGTTTCAGAACGACGTTTCGTCTAATTGAAACATGTTCTCTCTGCATGACACCCAACTCTCCAGCATTGCACATATGACACTACGTACATTATGATGGACGGATATAGAGAGGTTATATTTCAAACCGACTGCAACATGCTGAAGCAGATTTTTACTTTATTAATTTAATTTCTCCTGCAGCTTTCAAGTCAAACTTAAAAAAAAAAAAAAATATATATATATATATATATATAGTATATAAAAAAAAAACATTCAGGAGTGAATTTATCTTCATTAGAAGCCACGCTTATATGCTTCCACTCAACTGTTTATTAAATATGATGAATTATATCAGACCACAGAAACAGAAGATGGTGATTCATGCTGATGAGCTAATAAAATGATTAAAAAAAAAAGTATCATAAAAGTATCCTAAAAGTAGTCCATACAACTTCAATTTAAATGTGAAGTGTGTAGTTTTAGTCAAGTTACTCGTGTGTAAAATTTGGAATTTCAAGTATTAACCCTTTAAGCTCTGAAGGTGTTTTTAAAGATGTCCTGTTTCAGCGGCATACGCAAAATTAAAGGCTTATAACTCGACAAACCCCCCCACCCCCAAACTTTTTTTTTTATGATATAGATTATGATACATTCTAGGACTCTCAGCCTAAAAAACTGCTGAAAAATCACAAAAAATTAGCCAAAAATGTAATTTTTTCTTGTTGATGTTGATTTGACATTATATATCTCTGGGTGTAAATAAGGTGGCTCCGAAAAACTGCTTTTGTTTTGCTCCCAAAAAAAATCTCTGTGTGTCCAAAAGCATCTCCAATCAAATAAAACACAATAATTGTACATAAGAACTAATTACACATGCAAACACAACAATGACTAAAGGTTTGCATAGCATGCAGACATGATTTTAGTAATGAGATTTCACAGAATGAGTTTCATTCTGTGTCATTTGAGTCATCATTGAGTCTGTGTCATGTATTTGGCGCCATCTCCTGGTGGTCATATGTAACATTGTGCTTCTTGTGGATTATCTAATGATCTATACATCTGATTATCTTGTGTGTTGACTCGTTTGAAAGATAATCATCTCCTCTAAGTAATGTTATGTGATATTTTATATTCAGTTTATTTTTCGTGAAGTTATAAGTTAAAATGCGGTATATAAGCAACACCAACATAACTGTCAAAGACATATAATAAGCTATTACTTGCTATATTTTTGTCTGTGAGTAAAACAAATAGGCTGGTTGTATTCTACTCTTTGAGAGCTTTCCAACAACATATGACACAATGTTATTTGATGAGTTTGACATTTTAACTGATTGCAATAATTTGTATAAATGCAATTTTTCGTTAATTATTTATATTTATCAACACTTCTGATTTGTCTGCAAATTTCAAAGCACTTGTTTAATTTAGGTCATAATGTCTACATGCATTATAAAGTAGAGCTTCTAAACTTTCAAACGACACCTATTTTGTGTTGCTCAAGACTGTAGTTATTAATATTTTGACAATTATATTTTATTCTTGCGCCGGCGGGCCTATCTGAGCTTAAAGGGTTAAGAAATTAATTATAAATATGTAATTGCATTTTGAACAGGAGTGGATGACAAATCATTGTGAAATTCTACTAGTAAAAATGCAGTAAGAGATAAAAAATAAAAATACAGCTTTTACTAGTTGAAATTCCATTTTTGATACCAAGAACTTGTATTTCCAAGTATGTCATTTTTTATACAGATTTATAATTTTTATTAATGCAAATGAAATTACTGATATCAAAAATTAGTATTTTTACTAGTATTAATTCCATTACTGATATCAAGCATTTTAACTAGTGAAAATTAGATTACAGATATTAAGGGGGGGGGGGGGCTATTATTGTCATTGTATGGAAAAGGGCGGTGTATAGACTTTGCATTTCTGAGAAAAAAAAACAAAGTCAAAGGTTTGGAACGACATGAGGGTGAGTAAATGATGACATAATGCTCATTTTTGGGTGAACTATCCCTTTAATGTGACATCTGTGTATTGGATAATTAAACCGTAGAACAGCAAAACATCTGCAGCTTTAAATGAGGAGGAGAGAGAATGAAAATAGACTATTGTTCAATTCAAGAACACAACTGAACCTTACTAGAACGTCCTTGAGATGCACACAATGTGCTGTTCCACCTCGAGTGCTGTTGTGAAACATGGTTTTCGTACACCTCCGTAACCTTCCTGTGCTGTTTAAACTTAATCATTCGCTCTTTCTAGCCATGACAAAAGAGCACGTAATGTGTGCCCTTAATGTGTGTATGAATGACAAGCTTTCACCCTGTGTCCTCCAGAACAACTCCAGTGGTCACATAACCAGCTAAAACACTGCTGCTGAATACCTCAAGGCAAAACTACCATTATCATGAGGAACAGAATCTAGAAATGTACTGAACACTTGAGCAGAGAACAGAAAGACCTTGACACTGACAACAACAGACAGACAGAGACCTTGGGTATAAATGAAATGCACACACAGTCATGCTCATTTCACAAAGGAAGAGCTTTCTGTGTCTCTAACAAAGCATGGCAAAAGTTTAGCACACATCAAAATAATTTACACTTAAGGACAATTTATACCTCTGCGTCGAACATAGGTCTTAGCCTGACACTCATCTCTCCAAAAGTGTAGCAACACGTCGCACCAACGCAGACCACAACAGCTGTGATTAGTCCGCTTTGTTACCAGAGGTGTCCACCACGATGATTAAAAAGATATCTGAGGTAGCTTCGCATTTCCTCCGAGATTATTTTAAGATCTATGCATCATATCACATTGTATTTGGGCTTGTTTTAATCGGGAGCATCTGCTGTTTTTATGTTTCATGAAGTTACATGCAAAAACATGACAAAAAGTCATATCTTTTTACATCTTATAAACACTTTTACTCAATATATATTTTGTCTAAACGCTTGTTATATTCTACTCGATATATTTCTGATCTGTACAATGTTTTGACCGTATGTTTGACAGTATGGTGTAAAGTAAATAATTATATTTCAAAAGGAATGAAAAGGGAACACTTCTAATTTGTCTGCCAATTAAAAAGCACCTGTTTAGAGTTTATTTTGCCTATTTGCATAGTAAAGTGCAGCTTCTAAGCTTTAAAAAGAAACCAATTTTGTGTTGTTCAAGTGAGTAGGTTTTAAAGGTATTAGTAGGTATTTTTGCAGAAGAATGCAAAATATTTATTTATAATCTTTAAGCAAACGGAAGCTCCAAACCACACTGTGATTTTTTCACTAGGTGATTTTTTTTAAAGATTTTTAAGAATTTTCTCTCAATTTTTTTCCTCTCAAAAAATATTTTTTCTCTCAAGAGGCAACACATGAGATTTTTTTTTTTTTTTGCTTGCTAGTTAACAATTAGCATGCCGTACCAACCTCATACTTGATCTGTTGATTTATGGTTGTATAATACTCTAACATGAATGTTTTGCAGATCTTAATCAAGGAAATAAATATATATAATGTTTGAGAGTCTACTAATACATGAAATCCCACAGTTAAATGAATATACATCAGGTTACATATATTTCATATGGCATTCATTGTCACGTGTAACAACGGGAGTGATTTCTGACTGTTTGATGACATTCACCACTGGGAATATTGATGCTGCTGTTGATATTGTGCTTTTTTCATTTGTTGGTCCATGTAAACATGCGCTATATAGATGTCTTTGACTGTTGCAGCGCCTCTCGCTGTGTTTTCAGTGCTGTGATTAAAGGGATGACCCGTGTTAGCGTTGCCCAAATCAATGGACTCTTTCTCAAATATTATATGTGTTTCTTTCCTTGATTAAGATTTGCAAAACATTCTTGTTAGAGTATTATACAACCATAAATCAACCGGTCAATTACTACAGCTTAAAAATTTAGAAAAAAAAATTAGAAAAAAGAAACATTTTGAGAAACACTTTTCTTTAGAGAGAGAAAAACATTTAAAGAGATTTATTTTTTAAATTTTTTTTTTGGGCAAAGGCTCAGTAAGGCACTAAGACAGCAATACATGTGCAGCTCATAGTTCACCACAAAAATCACTAGAAAAATATAAGAAATAATAATTAGCATAAAGGAAGAAAAAAGTCAAAGTCCATAATTGTTTTTGCACATTTTTTTTGTGGTTTTTATTAAAACGGTGACTTTTGGCTGGTAAGTGGAGGCTAGCTAGGTATCGTTAGTTAGCTACTTAGCTAACGGCCTGCCTTATGTTTGTTAATAAATATAGTTATGGTGTTTTTTGATGAGACAATACATAAAAAGACATAAAAACCTAGTCGTTCAAAATGGTTCACATCAGATGTTATGATTCATCTCAGAACTTCAGAAGATTTGGAATATAGTGCACGAGTTGCATACACTACCTTTATGGTGCTTTCATTGCACCTATTAGAGCTAAACCATATGAATCACTGTTCACTGTCACTTTATGGAAAGGAGCAGCGTGAACATTCTGACTAACATCTCCTCTTGTGTCCCACTGAAGAAATTAGATCATGCAGGTTTGGAACAACATGAGGATAAGTAAATGATGACAGAATGTGAATTATTCCTAAAATCTCTGTGTGTGCTTGGCAAAACTTGAAGAAAATATGTCCTCAGATATGTACGCATCAGGTAAATGAGGTTTTGTACTGAACTAGTGTTTCATCTAGATACAAAATGTCCAGGTCACGACAGAGGACGGAACATTTCTATCTGCCAACCAAACTGCAGCGAGCGTTCATTTCGTGTTGACTGGAAAAATATGAGGGCAAATGTACGAACAGACTGCCGAGCTTTTATTAAACCTCTTCAGCATTCAATCAGGGAAGCACTTTGAATGCGTCTGTGAATGCGGCCCACAAAACAATAACGGACAGAT
This sequence comes from Myxocyprinus asiaticus, assembly GCF_019703515.2. NCBI lineage: Eukaryota > Metazoa > Chordata > Actinopteri > Cypriniformes > Catostomidae > Myxocyprinus > Myxocyprinus asiaticus. Next base: position 55,378,815 of record NC_059349.1, on the reverse strand, counting down.
ACAAAAAGTTTGTGAACCTCGTAAAATTTACTTTCAAGGGTACAAGCCTTTTCTGCCTACATAAGTATTTCTTTGTCAGTGGACATCCATTACGCTCAGTGGAGAGAGATAAGAAAGAACTGAGATAACTAGCTTGAGTGGAAAAAATACTAATTTAACCAGTCTACTGCGAGCTCGAAACACATTTGTTCAGCACATAAAGTACAACTGATCTCTGATAGGATGGATTTGTCATTAAATAGCTCTCAATGTGCAGGTGAATGAGTGGCAGTAATGCAAGACGTTGGGTACGTGATGAACAGTGTCAATCAGATCAACAAAACTACTGACAAAAATGTTTGTTGATGAAGGTTTTATATAAAATATACAATAACGAAGATGAGACTAAAAAAGGTGCATCCTGACGACTTTAATCAATACTTTTGACAAAAATACTGCAAGATATTAAAAATATCTTTTTAAAAGAAAATAAAAATCTAAAAAGTATGTATTTGAATAATAATCTCAAAGTATGTGCATTAAAACACATCCTAAATATGTGACATTAATCAGCTACATATATTCACAACATAAACTAGAGGTTGACCGATATATCGGTTTTACCGATTAATCAGCACCGATAATTGTGTTTTTTAACTATCGCTATCGGAAAAAAATAAACGCCGATAGTTTCTGATAGTATCAATCAGGCCAACAAAATTACTAAACTACTAAATGCTTGTTGAATCATGTTTTATATAAAATATACAATAACGAATAACATTAACGAAGATGAGACTAAAAAGATGCATCTTTACAATAATCAAACTATTTTAATTAATACTTATTTTCGAAAATATGACAGGAAAAATACTGCAAGACACTAATAATCCACTAATAATGTTTGTTTTTTAAAGAAAATTAAAACCTATAAAGTATGTATTTGAATAATAATCCCAAAGTACAGTATGTGCATTAAAACATTCTAAATACGTGACATTAATCAGCTACATATATCCACAACATAAACTAGAGGTCGACCGATATATCGGTTTTACTGATTAATCAGCACCGATAATTGCATTTTTGGACTATTGCTATCGGAAAAAATCAACACTGATAGTTTCCGATTGTGTCAATCAGGCCAACAAAACTACTGACGAAAATGTTCGTTCATGAAGTTTTATATAAAATATACGATAAAGAATAATATTAACGAAGATGAGACTAAAAAGATACATCCTTACAATAATCAAACGACTTTAATCAATACTTTTTTTTTTTTCGAAAATATGATGGGAAAAAATACTGCAAGATATTAAAAATGCACTAACAGGGGGCCTGGGTAGCTTAGCGAATAAAGACGCTGACTACCACTCCTGGAGTCGCGAGTTCGAATCCAGGGTGTGCTAAGTGACTCCAGTCAGGTCTCCTAAGCAACCAAATTGGCCCGGTTGCTAGGGAGGGTAGAGTCACATGGGGTAACCTCTTCGTGGTCGCTATAATGTGGTTCTCGCTCTCGGTGGGGCGTGTGGTGAGTTGTGCGTGGATGCCGCGGAGAATAGCGTGAAGCCTCCACACGTGCTAGGTCTCCATGGTAACATGCTCAACAAGCCACGTGATAAGATGCGCGGATTGACGGTCTCAGACGCGGAGGCAACCGAGATTCGTCCTCTGCCACCCGGATTGAGGCGAATCACTACGCCACCACGAGGACTTTGGGAATTGGGCATTCCAAATTGGGGAGAAAAAAAATGCACTAATAATGTATTTTTAAAAGAAAATAAAAATCTAAAAAGAAAGTATTTGAATAATACTCTCAAAGTATGTTCAGTCAAACACATCCTATACATGTGTCATTAATAAGGTATGTCCACAACATAAATTAGAGGTTGACCGATATATATCGGTTTTACCGATTAATCAGCGCCGATAGTTGCATTTTGGTTTTATTCCACCACGATTTTATTTCTATCCTCTTTCTTGAACATAATTAATCTATTTCATATGACATTGAGTGGAAAGTATAGATTTTAAAAACAATCGGCCGATTAATCGGCTATTTGCCTGTGTTCCCACCTTAGTTATCGTATCGGCAAAACCCACTTTTTGGTTTACCTCTAACATAAACGTCATATTACAACTTACATCTGCACAGACAATGAAGCCAATAAACATAATAAATACGTAATAAGTTACGCACTGGTCAGAATGTGTAACTTGTGTTGTGAATATGCAGTTTCCATATATAAACACAGTAACGACTATAAAGCAGTTTAGTATATTCGTTACATACGTTATTTCAGGACCTTTTCACAAAGGTTTTCTCATGTTATGTTGATAAACCTTTAATATGTTTAAAACATATTTAAATAATTACATGTTTGTACAGTTTTAACATTTCTGAATACTTGATTTGATGTTTTTGACATTTTGCAATTATTGTCAAATAAAATCTGTTATTTTCGCCAAAAAAAAAGTACATGCAATTTTTCAGAGTGAAACTGACTATAATTAATTAATGTCATGCCGAAATCTTCGTCAAAAGAAAAATTATGACTAAAATAAAATAAAACATAATACTGGTGATGAGAGAATATTGAAGTATGGAGCATAAAATTCCTCTGTGGATCTCACGGAGCACCTGCTGAAAAACCAAGTCAAAACCAGTCTAAGCTAGTTTAAGCTGGTCACCCAGTCTGACCAGCTATAAAGTGCACAAAACCCATCTAAAACCAGCCAACTGACCAGGCTGAATGACCAGTTAAGGCCAGTCAATCATCTTAGGCTGGTCTTAGCTGGTTTTATCAGCAGGATGATTGTATGTGTATCACAGTGTGTGTGTGGCAAGGATCTTTCCTTGCTGAAAAAAAAAAAACTGCTTAAACCAGCCTAAGGTGGTTTTTACTGGTCTAGATTGGTTTTGGAGTTTTGGGTGCTTGTAAACTGGTCAGACTGGGAGACCAGCTTAAACTAGCTAAGGAACAGCTTGGCTGTGCTGAAACATCAGCTAAACTAGTTTAAACCAGCCTGGCTAATCTGGGAGACCAGTTAAACCAGCTAAGTCCAGCAAACCATTTTTTAAAATGTATTAATTAATTTTTTTCAGCAGGTTAATGCACAGCAGTGTTGGGGTGTTGCTAACTAAAAGTAGAACCACTTCTAAGATGGCAGCAGGATGCACTATGGGAAGAGGGTAGGCTGGCGGAGGCAGTGCGATGCTCTGGGCAATGTTCTGCTGGTAAACCTTGGGTCCTGGCATTCATGTAGATGTTACTTTGACACATACCACCTACCTAAAGATTGTTGCAGACCAGGTACACCCCTTCATGACAACGGTATTCCCTGATGGCAGTGGCCTCTTTCAGCAGGATAATGCGCCCTGCCACACTGCACAAATTGTTCGGGAATGGTTTGAGGAACATGATGAAGAGTTCAAGGTGTTGACTTGGCCTCCAAATTTCCCAGATCTCAATCCGACTGAGCATCTATGGGATGTGCTGGACCAACAAGTCCGTATGTATACACCGATCAGCCACAACATTAAAACCACCTGCCTAATATTGTGAAGGTCCCCCTCGTGCCGCCAAAACAGTACCAACCCGCATCTCAGAACAGCATTCAGAGATGATATTCTTCTCAACAAAATTGTACAGAGCGGTTATCTGAGTTACCGTAGACTTTGTCAGTTCAAACCAGCCTGGTCATTCTCTGTTGACCTCTCTCATCAACAAGACATTTCCATCCACAGAACTGCCAAAAAAGCCATTCAAAGCTATACTAACACACAACTTTACCAACATAGAAAAGACCAGCTTAAACCAGCCTAAGGTTGTTGCTGGTTTGAGGTGGTTTACTATGGTTAAGCTTGTCTCCAAACCCGACTAGCTGACAAGTGCCCCAAATCCCTCTAAAACCACAAAACTAGACCAACTTGAGCAGTGGAAACCACAATGGTGGCAAACTAAGATCGGCAAGACCGAAGAAAAAAAATCACATGTACTTAAGTATTCACAGCCTTTGCTCAATACTTTGTTGAAGCACCAATTACAGCCTCAAGTCTTTTTGAGTATGATGCTACAAGCTTGGCACACCTATTTTTGGGCAGTTTCTCCCATTCTTCTTTGCAGGACCTCTCAAGCTCCATCAGGTTGGATGGGGAGCGTCGGTGCACAGCCATTTTCAGATCTCTCCAGAGATGTTCAATCGGGTTCAAGTCTGGGCTCTGGCTGGGCCACTCAAGGACATTCACAGAGTTGTCCCGGAGCCACTCCTTTGTTATCTTGGCTGTGTGCTTAGGGTCGTAGTCCTATTGGAAGATGAACCTTTGCCCCAGTCTGAGGTCCAGAGCGCTCTGGAGCAGGTTTTCATCAAGGATGTCTCTGTACTTTGCTGCATTCACCTTTCCCTCAATCCTGACTAGTCTCCCAGTTCCTGCTGCTGAAAAACATCCCCACAGCATGATGCTGCCACCACCATGCTTCACTGTAGGGATGGTATTGGCCAGGTGATGAGCGGTGCCTAGTTTCCTCCAGACGTGACGCATGCCATTCAGGCCAAAGAGTTCAATCTTTGTTTCTCATGGTCTGAGAGTCCTTCAGGTGCCTTTTGGCAAACTCCAGGCGGGCTGTCATGTGCCTTTTACTGAGGAGTGGCTTCCGTCTGGCCACTCTGCCATACAGGCCTGATTGGTGGAGTGCTGCAGAAATGGTTGTTCTTCTGGAAGGTTCTCCTCTTTCCACAGAGAAATGCTGGAGCTCCGTCAGAGTGACCATCGGGTTCTTGGTCACCTCCCTGACTAAGGCCCTTCTTCCCCAATCGCTCAGTTTGGCCAGGCGGCCAGCTCTAGGAAGAGTCCTGGTGGTTCCAAACTTCTTCCATTTATGGATGATGGAGGCCACTGTGCTCATTGGGACCTTCAACGCTGCAGACATTTTTCTGTACCCTTCCCCAGATCTGTGCCTCGATACAGCCTCGGAGGTCTTCAGACAATTCCTTGGACTTCATGGCTTGGTTTGTGCTCTGACATGCACTGTTAACTGTGGGACCTTATATAGACAGGTGTGTGCCTTTCCAAATCATGTCCAATCAACTGAATTTACCACAGGTGGACTCCAATCAAGTTGTAGAAACATCTCAAGGATGATCAGTGGAAACAGGATGCACCTGAGCTCAATTTTGAGTGTCATGGCAAAGGCTGTGAATACTTATGTACATGTGATTTTTTTCATTTTTATTTTTAATAAATTTGCAAAGATTTCAAACAAACTTCTTTCACGTTGTCATTATGGGGTATTGTTTGTAGAATTTTGAGGAAAATAATGAATTTAATCCATTTTGGAATAAGGCTGTAACATAACAAAATGTGGAAAAAGTGAAGTGCTGTGAATACTTTCTGGATGCACTGTATATACACACACATACACACACACACACACAAACACACAAACACACACACCCTAAAGGACTGATGTGAAGGCCACAGAAGAATAGCCATCCATCGCCATCAACTGAGCTGAAATGAGAAACAGCGAGACCTTCAGGAGGAGGTCACAACCCAGAAACAGCCTCCAGCGTGTACACGCACACACACACACACACGCACACGCACACGCACACACGCACACACAAACACGCACACACAAACACTCACACAAAGAAACAATCAGATATTACTGTGAAGAGCTTTTGCTCCAGCAAACCAAAATATTGCATTTTATGCTAAATGAATCTTACAAACTGCAACTCTGCTGTCATTGTCACCCTATTAAAAAGGAATGCCACACATTTTCTTTCACACACAGTTGTAGGCTCATTGTCCAATGTGTGTTTCCATCCCCCTTTTGATTGACAAAGCTAACAAGGCAACAAGAGTCAGTATAATTCTTAAAACTTGAGTTTGTGCCACAAAAATAAGCATTTTTCAACCACAAAATACATTCTCACAATGTTTCACGGTAATGAGAATCATCTTTGAAAACAATGGAAATAGTAAAAGTGTTACATTAGTGACAACTGGGGGGTAAACTGTGCTTTATTGTCCTGAAAATAATGTCACAGTGCAAAAAATCTTAATGCTCCTTAATATAAGCTTCATTTTCTTCATGCAAAATGTTATTTCATATTTTCTTTGTATTGATTTGGGGTCAAATATGACCAGGACATTTTCTTGAGAATCATCCGGTTACGTGCTACATATGAAAAATGCAACAAATATAACTAAATTCATTCAATCCTCACCTGCACATTTGGTTCGGGCCCTCAGGGGAGGTCCCGGGGCCCCAGTTCCCCCCTCCAGGGGTCGGGTCAACAGCACACTGATCTCATACTCTGTGTCCGGGTCCAGATGGCCGATTTTATGCGAGGTTTTATCGACAGGCTGAAGGTCGTACATGGTGCCAGAGACTGTACGGTACTCCACCTCGCGGTTTATGATAGGACCGTCTCCATTGATGGAGTTTGCATTCAGCTGGATCCAAAGATAAGTGGCCCCCACCGCCATCAGCTGAGGTGGAGCGATCGGAACGGGCGGTTCTGCAAGAAAAGAGAGAAAATGTTGTTAGACTAAAAGTGGAATTATATTTTAAAATAAATTCTTACAAAGTCTTACAAAATTTCATTTGTTGCAAACAAAATAGTATGCCTGATGCTACTACCCCAGCAAGCACAAATACATTACAAAGATGTCTGTTGAAGAAATCAAACATCTGATACCCATCTTAATAACAGCAGATTGACACACAATCTAGATCAGTGGTTCTCAACTGGTTTTACTCCAGGACCCAGACTTTACACTGAACATCAAGTGGCAACACAACACAGCAAAACAAAGTCAGGATTTAATGTATCCTGGGTCGCATTTTCTCTTTCCCTTGTCAGTGCTGTTTATAATGTCAGGGCTGTCTACTGTTTGAGAGGTGTAAATCCTCCACAGCACATTAAACTAGAAAATTCTAACAAGAATTCAAATGTTCCCATCAGTTTTGTGGTCTGCCCCGTGATATCGAGGGAAGTTCAGTTGACGCATGCAAATTCCAGAGATACAGAGCATATCACTGGCACTCAAACCAGTCTTCAAACGCATCGCGATTTCAAAAGAGAAGCACATTTCACTTGTATAAAGCGCCGAATGCACCGAACTGACATTGTTCTTTCCCTGATGTCAGCCCGAACTGACCTGCAACCCAAAAAACTAAAATTATGTTGGTGTTGCTTGTATGCCGCATTTTCGCTTATAACTTCATGAAAGATAAACAGAACATTAAATATCACATGCCATTATTTAGAGGAGGTGATTATCTTTCAAACGAGTCCACACACAAGGTAATCAGATGTATAGATCATTAGATAATCCACATGAAGCACAATGTTACATATGGCCACCAGGAGATGGCGCCAAATACATGACACAGACTCAATGATGACTCAAATGACACAGAATGAAACTCATTCTGTGAAATCTCATTACTAAAATCATGTCTGCATGCTATACAAACCTTTAGTCATTGTTGTGTTTGCATGTGTAATTAGTTCTTTTGTTCAATTATTATGTTTTATTTGTTTGGAGATGTTTTTGGACACTATGATAAATTATTTTTGTAATGCTGTAACTTTTGATTGCTTTGTCGTTTCAACACAAAATTAGTCTCAGATACAGTTGACATGATTGGGAACAAAAAAAAAGTTTTTTTGAGCCACCTTATTTACACCCAGAGATATATAATGTCAAATAAATTAATAAATTAATTTTGTGGCTCAATTGTTTTTGTGATTTTTCAGCAGTTTCTTAGGCTGAGAGTCTCAGAATGTATCATAATCTATATCATTAAAAAAATGTTGTTTTGTCAAGTTATATGCCTTTAATTTTGGGTATGCCACTGAAACAGGAAATCTTTAAAAACACCTTCAGATTTTAAAGGGTTAAGCATAATCGTGTATGCAAATGCTGCTCATTGTATTGCACACACAGTATTTTAATTTGCTGTTTGTCGTTATGATTTTCATTCAGTTTTTTTGTGTTGTACAGTATTTAGTATAAACGTATAACGTTAAAATGTATGCGCTTAATGCTGTCACCTTATTCGAGATCTTCATTTTGTTTGTGCCAGCTACTGTTATGATATTTGGAGTAAATTATATATTTTGATAGTTTTTAATGACAATATTAAGTAGATTGACCTGTGCACATTATTCCATCGCAAAAAAAATAATAAAATAAAATAAAAATGTAAACTCCTGCAGACAGTATATGAGCATCGATAAAGACATCAAAACTTCACGCAATCGCACACGTCTGCTTCTCATCCATCTCTTCGCTCCGAATGCTGATATACATCCACTGCAGGACATGGATACTGTAAACAGTGGAATACTACATCATCATTCACATTTATTACATGATCTTCAAAAATCAATCAGGAATGAAATGCACAAAGTAATGAATAAATATCTGAATGCATGAGAGCGCCTGCCACTTCCACTATGGGCACGTTTATGGGCAATTTAGAGATTAAACTCCCTTAGAACAAACTGTTCACACTCTCGCTAGTTTCGCTGCGGCCCAAATTTCACACTTCTGCACTACTGTACGCCATAACAGAGAGTGGAAGGTTGGACACTTCATGCACTCAATGGTTGCGGTTTGATCTACAAAGCGGAAGGGGGAAGGGGGGAGTTACCTCCCGGTGATGCTGGTCTGACAAAACAATTGTAATTAATGTTTACTGTAGCAACTAGTGAAGACAGCAACTTCACAAATGTGAGTTGAATGCTTTACCATCACCCCACGCTGTATGACTATACATTAATTGAGATATAAGTGTTGAAAAGAGGTTGGCTAATGTGCTAAAGTTAGCAGCAATGCATCAGCAGCCATATCACCCTGCTGCTTAGCAGGTTGCCCACTGAAGCTAAGCAGGGTTCAGCCTGGCATGTACCTGGATGGGAGACCTCCTGGGGAAAACTAAGGTTGCTGCTGGAAGAGGTATTAGGGAGGCCAGCAGGGGGTGTTCACCCTGCAGTCTGAGTGGGTCCTATTGCCCCAGCATAGTTAGGGGGACACTATACTGTGAAAAAGCACCATCTTTCGGATGAGAATTTAAACCAAGGTCCTGACTCTCTGTGGTCATTAAAAATCCCAGGGCACTTCTCGTAAAGAGTAGGAGTGGAAGAGTAGGTTGTCCCCGGTGTCCTGGCCAAAATTCCCCGCATTGGCCCTTATCTATCATGGCCTCCTAATAATCCCCATCCACTAATTGGTTCCATAACTCTGCTCTCTCCTCTCCACCAATAGCTGGTGTGTAATGAGTGTTCTGGTGCACTATGGCTGCCATCGCATCATCCAGGTGGATGCTGCACACTGGTGGTGGATGAGGAGATTCCCCGTATACTATGTCTAGCGCTTTGAGTGCCTAGAAAACCACTATATAAATGTAAGGAATTATTATTATTATTTTTATCACCTGCGTTTGAAACGTCACTTCCATCAGCTATTAAACAGTGAATGCTTCTGTGTAGTAAAAAGAAAAAAAAGTTTAAAAAAAAGTTGTGTTCCATTGGAGACGAAACTACAATTTAAACTCTGGTGGATTTTTGGGCTGCTGCAATTTTTCACACTCAAATTTAAAAGCTCACCATTCACACATACTGTGGAATAACTGCCAAAAATGTGTCAATTGTTTTCGATTAAAAACTCCTATTATTCATAAATACAATTGTGTGCGTTTAAAATCTTATGATAAACAGAACAAATTTTTTTTTTTTTTTTTTGTCATTCTGGTTCTGTTCACTCTACTTCACTTTGAAAGTCTCATTTTATTCCACTAGATGGCAGAAAGCATTAGAAAAAAAATTCTCTATCACATTCCATCACAATATACAGATCTGAAATGTAGGTGGCGCTCTAACACATTTTATCCCTCACAGATGTGCTCGTCCATAGACATTCAGTCTAATTTTCAGTTCAAGCACCACCCTCAGTGTTTCATTGAATATCTTGGCCTCTGAGTGGACTAGAAGATCAATCTATATGTCATTAGAAAGCTGAGATCCTCCCCTTTGTGATGATATATAACATCTTATCATCAATAGTCAAATATCAAAAACATGTTTTCTGATGATTTGTTTTGCTCATCCTGCGGGATGGCATATTTTGTTCTGGACATCGAAGATATAACATTGGATTATTCACACAAGTAAGATCACAGACAAGTAAACAATGGCTCATTTTTTAGAGACCTGCCTGAGGTAAATGCAGATATAAAGTGTTTAGTTATTTGGGGCTTACATCAGCAGTTAGCGCTGCATAAAAGAGATGTTTATATTAGATGACTTACAGAAATCATATTTCACTTTGAACTGTGGTATTACACTATAAACTATACTGTCACATTCCTGAGAATGAGAGCTTTCATTTGATATATGACTTGTCCATTTAGATGCTATGTGAAGGACATTTATTTTTATATAAATATTTCTACCCATTACCTCTAGGGGGCGCTAATTTTTTAATGCGATTATTTTGAGGCCTTATTTAGTTAATTTAAGTAACAAATGCAGAAGTGATGGGTATCTTTGAAAAGATCAGATTGTAAGCTTTCAAATGATACCTCATATGCCTGACTTATGTATACAGAGACTTTAACATTTTAAGTGCAAACGTTTTATATATATAGAGAGAATTTTTATATAGAGGTTGTAAACATTCATACACTAGTAAGGGTATAGTGACACAGCTAATGTCAAGCAGTGATATATATGCATCACAGGAGAATTCAGACTTTATGAACCAACAAAATGTCACTGCCACAACATCTCAAATTATGTATTGTGTTTGATAACACCCTGCTGTGTAAATTACATTTTAAACATTTTTGCAATTTAATGGCGAACTAATTTGTCTAATTTCACAGCTAGCATTTCATCTATCCTATTATTCAGTATTCAATTAAATAATATTTTCACACTTTATGCAGTGTGAAATAAGCAATTTTTTCCCCCTTGCTGTGACAGATTTTGGAAAGGCATAGAATAGAGTTTCAAGAAACTCTGAAGTATGTGTTTGTGTGTTGGCCGACTGGATGTCACACATATACAGATGGTCGTCCTGCGGTGACCCCAGACCAGAGACCCTAAATTCCAATAATCCTCCATCCCCCACCTGCCAATTAAACATCACCTCAAATGAACCGATAAATCCTGATGACACAATTGCAAACAAATCAAACGAGTGCTGATAAAACAGACACATGCACAGGACAAAAATGGAGGACAGCAAGAGAGAGCGAAACAAGACAATTACCAGTGGTAAAGTTATCAGACAACCAACCTGTCTAAACTCATTCCTCATTCACTCATTATCTACCTGTTTTTCACTTCCTCTCTCTCTCTCTCTCTGCAGGTTACACACACAGCAAGAGTGCCTTCATCCAACACTGATGGCAACCTTTGACCTGTCACAAACGTTATTTCAATGTCTTAAATGAAAATCTGCAATCTGCAGTGTGGATCAATTTACTTGTATGAAATGTAAAGCTTAAACTGTAAATTTCTCATTGGATTAGCCGTATTTGAAGCCAATTTAAAATACAAATAAATACACAACTGTGACTGCAAATTCTATTTTAATGTGGCAAGTTGCTGCATTTCTTAGCAACCATAAACAGCCTTCAGTTCAACTAATTAACTGTATTAGTGGAAGAATTATTTTTATCCCCTTTCCTCCCCAATTTGGAATGCCCAATTCCCACTACTTAGTAGGTCCTCGTGGTGGCGCGGTTACTCGCCTCAATCCAGGTGGTGGAGGACAAGTCTCAGTTGCCTCCGCTTCTGAGACCGTCTATCCGTGCATCTTATCACGTGACTCGTTGTGCATGACACCGCGGAGACTCACAGCATGTGGAGGCTCATGCTACTCTCCACGATCCACACACAACTTACCACACACCCCATTGAGAGCGAGAACCACTAATCACGACCACAAGGAGGTTACCCCATGTGACTCTACCCTCCCTAGCAACCGGGCCAATTTGGTTGCTTAGGAGACCTGTCTGGAGTCACTCAGCACACCCTGGATTCGAACTCACGACTCCAGGGGTGATAGTCAGTGTCTTTACTCGCTGAGATACCCAGACCCCCCATTGAAGAATTCTTTATTTTAATTATTAATACAAAAAAAAAAAAAGAACTATTTATTGAACATCAGTGGTCTTTCATTGTGGTGTGGTTGCCACCATTTCATAAAAGCAAAAAGCCACTTGAGATTGTGTGATACTCTGTTTTTACCATGATTATGGGACATTCATAAACATATAATAAAAAAAAGTCTGAAAAAATTTGCATATTTGTCACGAAATAATGTCAAGATGCAAAAAGGTTTTGGAAACTTTTTAACCAGTCCGTCATCATTTATTTTTGGTACTTTTCAAAAATCTTTTATGCATATATTTGACTGTTTTAGTTTTGTCCCAGTCCCACACTTTCAATATTAAACTATGAAACTACATTATAAAGATACAAATTATAACATTTTTAAAACTATGAAGTGAAATAAACAGTAACCATTTTAATATTTATTGTGTGAAAATTATTTCTATTACAAATTGTGACATCATTTCCACCACACCAAACAATTTAGCCTCTAATAAAGTTTAGTAAAGTTAGTGTACTTGTTAAACAAGTGGACAAAAGAGTCAGTGAAGAACATGCTTGAGATGAAATATGAGACAAAACAAAGACAAATCAAGGGAAAAATCACCTTTTTATATGTAAAAAGTGTAAAAATATGATTTAATTGTGTGTATGAAGTATTCGGTCATTTTATATTTATTTACATTTACATTTATTCATTTGGCAGACAAACACCATCCAAGACCGATTAAAGCCCCGATATACTTCTGGAGAAGTTCTTCTGCGTTCTTCATTCAGGGGTACAAAGAAGATCTAAACAGTCGTGCGACAGTATTCTGTTCCCGAACATTCAGACACCGTTCACACCGCGTTTAGAGCAGCATTTAAATACGAGGACTCTTCATGTAAAACCTAAACTAATGTGATTTTAAAATGTGTTATCAATGACTTTATGCCTCATTGTATGAGCAGAATTCACACTGGATCAGTAAAAGAAGCTGTTTTAACCATTCGATGATTTTGTCTTGTTAAGATTCTGAATTCATGACACTAATGCGCCAGTTACACTCTGTTATTGTAATTTATGATAACACTGATACTACTGCAAAGATGGGTGTATAAAAGAGTGTCAATGGGCAAAATACAGACAACAGAATGATGATATGAGAGGCATATCTTACTTTGGGCAGATGTGTCAATGGGTTTCGCTGCAGATGGCACATTAGTGAATGGGCACTTTGAGAGGATTTGAGTAGATTTGGTTCCTTTTGTAGACTAGTTAAACAAAACAAAACAAAAAACATCGCATGACATGGTCTAGCACGCCAGACGAAAAAATGTAAACAAAGTAGTAGGTGGAGCTTGAGGTCACACCTACCGATGACATGGATCAATGGCAGCAAGAAGGTGTTTAGCAGCTGGTTAGAAGTTTTCCTAAAAGTTCACCCATGAAGTATATCTGGGCCTTTAGAGTGCAACAAGAATAATATAAATATAATGTGTGGTCAAGCGCTCATGGAAAATATGTGTATTTAGTCGCTTTTGAAGACAGATAGTGAGTCTGCTTCATGGATGGGAAGTTCATTCCACCAATGAGGTACAATAAAGCCGAATATCCAAGAAAGTGTTTTGGTGCCTCTTTGTGTTGGCACGACAAGACGCCGTTCCTTAGCTGACCGCAGGCTTCTGGTGGGGATGTAGCTCTGCAGAAATGATTTTAGGTATGCTGGAGCAGACCCAGTGACTGTTCTGTATGCCAGCATCAGAGCCTTGAATTTGATACGTGCATCAACCGGCAGCCAGTGAAGAGAGACAAGGAGTGGTGTAACATGCGCTCTCTTTGGTTTATTAAAGACAGAAATGCTGCTGAATTCTGGATCATTTGCAGAGGTCTAATTGCACATGCAGGGAGGCCTGCAATGAGAGCGTTACAGTAGTCCAGTCTAGATATGACAAGTGACTGAACAAGAAGTTGTGTGGCATGTTCAGAGAGGAAGGGTCTTATCTTCCTGATATTGTAGAGTGTAAGTCTTCATGATCTTGCGGTCTTTGAGATGTGGTCTGTGAAATGGAGTTGGTTGTCAATGGTTACCCCTAGATTTCTGACCATTTTGGATGGTTTTATTGAAGATGAACCCAGTAGAAAAAGGTTAAAAATGTCATTTCCATCAGCGTTATTTCCAACACAGAATTCTATTAAAAACAATATAGAATTTGAGGTGTGCTGGAAATGAATTGTCATGAATTAAATCTCCTGAGGTGCATGAACACACACTGAAGACATTGTTAGTAGACAAATTAAATTAACTAGTGAGAGTGTGAAAAATGTTTGAACAAGACTTTACTTTCTAGAAGTCCACATTGACAAAGCGCCCGAAGTTGAAGAAACACCCTTAGTTTTCTTTGATTTTTCTTTTGATTTAAGATTAAAATATGAGCTGGACATGTACTTTGTGCAATTCACTCACCATTTATCTTTCTGTGTAACTGTGTAATTCTTCATTCTATGGCTCATTCTGAGGTTTAAGGTCAAAGTTCACATTAACATCAGTAATATAGGGCTTCAACCCAATTTATCCTCTCTCTGTGTGTCTATTAGCTTTGAGGAGAAATGACTCCACAGATTTGCCGGTGGCTCTCGCAGATGCCCCATCCATCTCCACAGCGACGGCTTCGCTGATGCGCGACCCTGCGGGCGAGAGATCCAGCTACTAACAGGGTGTTTAATGTAGCGGTGTGAAGCTGGGCTTTATAAACACATCCGTCACGCGTTCTGACTTCATCAAATTGAGCTCAAAAGCACCGCACGGTCGTTTAACACAGTCATGAGTTATTCATGTACAGATCGCATGCGGTTGTCAACAATTTATTACCGTGCAGTGGAAATTAAATGCTGTGATGAGCACTAACACATCTTTATTTGACCTGAAGAGCCCAGAGAAAAGAAGCTTACAAATGAGATCTCTTTAATGCCTCAATTGTTTCTCCTAGAGAGCAATGTGATGTATGGAAATCAAATGGAGATTTTCCCCAAAGTCTCTCAGATGTTTCTCCTGAGAGAAAGACTCCAGTAATCTCACATGTCTCCTCGAGTTTCAGAAGAAATCTCAACAATATCTGCTATGTTATTCACATTAATTTTATAGGAGAAACATTTAAAACAAAGTTGACTAAGTTGACAATCTACACATCACAAATCTTCACATTTGTTCCATTGACTAAAACCTTCAAGCAAAAGAACAGAGGCTAAAAATAAAGTTCAAATAAAGCATCAGAGACACAATGATCCATTCAAAGCGTTCGGCTTTAGAGGGTTTGGTGTGTAAAACGGGGGATTAGCAGCAGAAACAAGCCGTCCGGGACGTTAATAAATGTTTGGCAGATGCGGTAAGCTGCTACACACCAAACAGGCAACAACACGGCTGTCACATGTGTGTGTGTCAGACACAGGGGATCAAGTAGATCAGACAGACACCTGAATGGGCCCACAACCTCAGGGGTCACAGCAGAGACTGACACACTCATTGTGTTTGTATGTGTTACTCAACGGCTGTTGTCCAGACACTTAGTAGGGGAGTGTGTGACTGTAGCACCAAAATCAAGAGAGCCGTCTTGCTGTCTACTGCCTACATAGGCAGCTGTCTTCTAAGGCAGCATCCAAACTGAGGCCAAATCCACACTAATCCATTTTCGTTGGAGGAAAACACCATTCTAGTGTGGATGAGAGGTGTAAATGTAGTGAAACAAATGTGTCCACCTTTTTATCTTCAGAAGAATTCTAGGAGAAACATTTAAAACAAAGTTGATACTTAACACTTTAAGCTCTAAAGGTGTTTTTAAAGATTTCCTGTTTCAGTGGCATACCCAAAATGAAAGGCTTATAACTCGATAAAAAACAAAACAAAAACAAAACAAAAAAGCAAGGAGGGTCAAGTGTTTGGTATCATTGTAAGGAAAACTTTTCAATGATAAAGATTATGACACATTCGGAGACCCTCACCCTAAGAAACTGCTGAAAAAAATTGAACCAAAAGTAAACTTTTTTACTTATTTTTCTGATTTGTCATTATATATCTCTGGGTGTAAATAAGGTGGCTCCGAAAAACTGCTTTTATTTTGTTCCCAATCATGTCAACTGTATCTGCGAAAAGTTTTGTGTTTATTCGACAAAGCAATCAAAAGTTATATCATTACAAAAGTAATTTATCATAGTGTTCAAAAACATCTCCAAACAAATAAAACATAATAATTGAACATAAGAACTAATTACACATGCAAACACAACAATGACTAAAGGTTTGCATAGCATGCATACATGATTTTAGTAATGAGATTTCACAGAATGAGTTTCATTCTGTGTCATTTGAGTCATCATTGAGTCTGTGTCATGTATTTGGCGCCATCTCCTGGTGGTCATATGTAACATTGTGCTTCATGTGGATTATCTAATGATCTATGCATCTGATTATCTTGTGTGTGGGGTTTTATAAGCAAAAATGTGGCATATAAGCACCACCAACAAAATTGTCAAAGACATATACTTCGCTATTACTCACTATATCTTTGTCTGTAAAACAAACAGGCCTGTTGTATTTTACTCTTTGAGAGCTTTCAACAACATATGACACATGACTGTTTGATCAGTTTGATGTTTTTACTGATTACAATAATACATACAGTGCAAATTTTTTTTTTAATAAATGATCAAAATGGAACACTTCTGATTTGTCTGCTAATTTCAAAGCACTTGTTCAGTTTTGGTCATAATGCATGCATGCACTGTAAAGTAGATCTTCTAAGCTTTCAAGCGATACCTATTTTGTGTTGGTCAAGACTGTAGTTATTAATACTTTGATGAAAAAACATTGTCGCGGGCACGCCAGCGGGCTTAAAGGCTTAAACTTAAAATATAAATTCTAGCATAACTGAGAATTTCATTTAGAGAACACTGAGAGCATTTTCCTCAATGTTCTTCTGTTTGAGAACTTTTGAGACAAAACTGATACTTCCATCAAACATCCCTGAGAACTCCATTAAGAATGAGCAATGAAAGAGCAACATCATCAGACCTCAAAACACTTGAGAATGAGTTTGTCCGGCGTCCGGGCGGAGACGACAGCATGTGATTGACAGCTCTCTGTTCAGACAGGCGGGATTGAAGCGATCGATCACAAAGCTGTGAGGTAGAAAACTACAGGACCATAAATTCAATCGAGCCCTCGACAAGAGCGAGAGAGAAAGCGAGCTAACGCTGAGCCCAAGAAATATTGCAGGCCATTACTGAACTCTCTGAGTGACACGCAAGGAGAAAACAAATCAGGATTTAAACGCACACGACTCTATAAATTCATATCAAATGACTGTTGAAGGGCTGCTTGGGACGGCATACTGTACATCAATACTGCGCCCTTCTCGTGAAAACACACGCGGTCAAGGGTGGCTCTTGTAACGTAACACACACTCATCAAAACAAAGAGTGCTGAATGCATTAGCATAAAACACACATCCATCCTCTATACAGGCCGGCCGTTTTGAGCATGTCTTTTAATATCTATCTCAGCTCTATCTCGCTGTCGCTCCGTGTGTCCGTTTAGAGGAAGTTGGAGATGAAGGTAACAAGTAATTCAGAGTGACGGATAGAGACAACGCCCTTGAAAAATGGATGAAGTTTTGCAAGATTTTTTTATGAGTGTGTATGTGTGTGCATTGGTGCATTTGTTCTGCTCTATGTGTCAGGGACAAATATCTGAAAATATCTTGATAAATGCAGTAAAACCTTTTAAAAGCGGGTTTGAAAGATGGTCCTCAATAAGAAAAAATTTAATAATTGAGCTAAACAATGTCTTGGTTAAAATCGAAGAATGTCAAAAGGTGTCTGTATAGATTAGCGATATAATGTATTAATTATAACTACCTTAAATTGAAGAAAAATAGAAGCCTATTGGCTAATTTATACATATTGGCCAAACAGACTTCATTTAGTTTGCCAACAAATGATGACGAATGATTGACGTAGGAAAACCTGGCTAGTTGAAGAGTGTTAATGATTGGTGGTTTGAACGTGACTTTCGTTATTTATTTATTTTCCTCAACAAATACATTTTAAAATGACATAGCAAGCGGTATAAACGCAGGCTTTGTTCGTCTACGGTGGTTTAGTTCGTTCAGGAGATGTTCACACAGGACACGCTTTTACTTTTTGTCTGCGCTATTGTTTAATTGTTGGTTTTGTATGCGTGTATGTTGCATTTGTCATATTACATTCCAATCAAAAAATAGATTTTTAAATTACTTTTTTTTTTTTTAAAACAAAACAATGAACCAATCAGAAACTGGGGCCAGTCCAAGCATTTCATGTGCACTGCATGATTATAGTCGCAACTGCAATGATTGTTTGCAATGAAATCAAAGAAGGCTTTTCATTGTGGCGGCATGTGGTTACCCTGAATTGCACAACATCTAAATCGCGAAATGACCACGACTGTTTCTAACAAAAATGAGCTTGGAGAGCTACTGGCCACAAGCCCAGTCACTAAAAAAGCATTGTGAGAGCCGTGCACAAGGCTTGTCGAAGCCAACATACTGTTATTTTAAAACCTTTAATTGGTAATTGGCTACCTAAACTGAGATAAAAATTTCTAACACTAATTCCTCACATAGCTTTCAAGCTACATCCACCGAACTTGGCAAAGAACCTCAGACTGTTCTAGAATTGTGTGCTATGTCTTTTCTATCTGATTGGACTTATCGTTTTTGCACAGCGGATCATCAAAATTTGGAAAATCCCATAGGGTCTGTTCCAATACCTAGTGAGCTTCCTACAGAGGCAGCATTTTAAGACATCATAGGTATCTTAATTATGCTGCCTCATAAGATATCTCATTTTTGCCAAATTCTAAGGCAGCATTTTGTGTATCCTTCCCCGGGCACGCGATCCCAGAATGCACCGTGATGAGTTCGGCAGAAAAATAAATCCAAGATGGCGGATGAAGCCACTGTTTAATATTGTAGAAACCTGGATATTTTACCCAACATTTGTGTCTACTATGCATATTTATTAGTGCTGTCAGTCAATCATGATTAATCGCATATCTATATATATCTATATATATATCTATATATATATATATATATATATATATATATATATATATATATATATATATATATATATATATTTTTTTTTTTTAGCTAATCGAGATTAATTGCAGATTTTGAAAATGCTCAAATTTGACACAATATATACTTATTTACCTGTCAAAATGCATTTTTTTCCATCTTAGGGTAGAACAAAAAACAATATGTAACAATATAATGCTTTATTAAAATTTTCCAAACAAAGCCCTCCACAGTAAAGATAGAATTGCACTAAAATTGTACCAATTCAAGTAACAATAATTGATTAATTAATTGATTCGCGTCAGGGCGTCAGTGCCAGCGGTGCTTTGAACTCCACGTGAAGAGCATTTGCAAACAAAAACGTCTCATTCTACGTTTTCGTGATAGTTAAGATTTGACATGCTTCTGTGGTAATTAAAATGCTTGATTTTTATCACAAGTCCCATCTGGGCTTGTTCTGTACAACAAATAGCATTAAGATGTCCTTTCTCCTTCGTTTTATCATGGCAGCACTGTTGTGTGTGTGTGCAGAGATTCTTTTATTTACTGAGATAACATCTTCCGCGGCTCTATCAAAGGAGAGAGCGTAACGGACCGCCGCGTTATGCTATTTTATGCTAAGCTTATAGGCTCACCTTGGTATAAGGGTTCTGATGTGTGTGTGTGTGTGTGTGTGTGTGTTTGTGGTGTGTCAGTGTAATGACTCCAGGTGGACACATTACAAAGATTCCGCCCTTCCAATAAGTGTTTATGTTGTATTAACGGTAAATGTGTTAATCGCGATTAATAAAAATTAACGCATTCAGCTTTTTAAATTAATCGCATGCGTTAACACGTTAATTCTGACAGCTCTAATTATTATGCTCATTAACATATCACGTAGTTCCTCTCACATCACCTCAACTGAAATCAGTTGTGAGTCGAGTCTCGCGTGTGCTGCGCGTGAGAAGTGCTAATTAAATAATGCGCGGAGCTGCCCCTTATGTACAGCGTTCCAAATCACTCTCTTATGAGGTATCATTTCAGTAAAGATGCTGCCATAGAAGACACCTGCCAATGTAGCCTAGTTTCCATCCACTTTTCGTGCTATTTTGTTATCTACAAAGTGAAAATGCGTAAAAAAAAAGTATGGGAAATTTGCTGTCTTCTGCCCGTTTCCATTCAAATGGCCTTTTATCGAAAAAATGGTGTGTGTGATGACGTCATGCTTAATAAAACACTTTATCGCATACGTTTTGGTTTATCGCATAATAAATTTGACGAAAGTGAATCGTCATGGCCCTGTTCAAGCTGGCAACCTGCATCAAGTAGTGGGGAAACTTTCAGTCTCAGTATAAGGAGCGTCCATCGATGTGTATACTGCTGTGTGCACTGCTATTAAAGAAACATTGATGCGGTGTAACATCAGGGTTTACATATATGATACATTTCTGATATTCAATAGGCTCTTTTGAACAATCATCTAATCTAAAGCATCGCCATCTCAACTGCATTATGTCCCGAATATTTGTCCAGCAACTTTTAACGACCAACAGAACTTGATTGTTTTATGACACTAAATTAATTTTAGTGTCATAAAACAATTTTCATTTTCTGAAGAAGCTCAGCAAATGCGATCCGAGGTAAAGAGAGTTAGATTTTAAATATTTAAACGTTTTAAAATGTTCAAAAGCTCATTTTCTGAAAGTGAACACGGCATTGGACAAATAGTTCTGATAGTTTATAGTCTTGAAAAAAGTCTAGAACATTCAGACGACTTTATTCATCTACAGATCAGGGTACGGCTAATTTAAGTTTGTGTAAAGAAAAGGGATAGCCTATATAGGTCTAAAAGTAAAAAAAAAAAAAAAAATTGTTTGGTAATTCATTCTTTTAATTTAATGCTTTATTCATTTGGTAATTTATTTAATTTAATACAGGGAATTTTGCCAGCATTTTTTCAAAAGTAAGATAAACAATAATTTTATAGAATTGGGTTATATGTTAGTGTTCCAAAAAAGCACACTGATGCTTTTCTCCAGTACTGTGTATTTATTTTTAATTTAAAACATCTTTGTGCATAGAAATGATATATGTTTTGTATTGTGGGCTTATTCCATGACTGCCGTCTATTTATTTTGAATGGTGTGGAAAAGCAACTTTAATAAATAAATGGATGTCTACCACGATTAAATTAATCACAAACAGTGGCCATTCATTTGTTCTCCTTGCACTTGTTGATGACCGGTGCATGATACGAGATATTTGTGTTGGTACTCCTGGAAGTGTCATGATTGCAGCATCGGATCTTTATGCCGTTAAGATCAATTCATAATCACGTACAATAAATTGGCTTTCAAGGATGTATACCTTGTCGTCATGATTAACACAGGCTAATGTTTGCGGTAAATTCTGTCATGTGACACTACATTTTTAAATTAATGGCAATTTTCTCGACAACATTTTTTTCTAAACCAGTTTTTCCACGACATTTGAAGTATCGACATAGAGTATATGTGCTAGAGTTAAACGGAAAAATGTTATGTCGACATGTGAAATTTTAGCAATAATTTGCGTTTCCATCATCTTAATTTTGATGCGCTAAAACCTTTTTCGCAAAACATTCTTGGATGGAAATGTAGTTAGTGAGGCAGCTCACTAAATTAACTTACATTGATGGAAAGTTGAAACGGGCCAACATAATGCCCACCCTAATCCTAACTGACAAAAAATAAAATGCAAACAAACCCACATAACCTGCTTTAAGTTAGTCTCTCTCATTGTACCTGAATATCCATACTTCCATAATATATAAATATATGAAAATGCTGAAATTTGACACAATATATACTTATTTCCCTGTCAAAATGCATTTATTTCCATCTTAGGATAGAACAAAAAACAATATGTAACAATATAATGCTTTATTAAAATTTTATTTAAAAAGCCTTCCACAGTAAAGATAGAAATGCACTAAAATAGCACTAATTCAAGTAACATTAAATGTTTACCAAAGTCTAACTGTGAGTTTGACTAATTAAAAGAACTAGTCTCACCATAGGTTGCATATTCATTGCAATGGGCATTAAATCTCTTAAACTCTCATCCCCCACAATATTAATCAGCCAGTAAACTGTGGCTATCCACTTTCCTACAGCAATTGTGAAGCTGTATAATTCAAATTTAAACAAACCCACATAAGGCTTTTAATCTGCTTTAAGTTAGTCTCTCTCACTGCATCTGAATATCCATACTTCCATACTATATACACCAATGAGCCAAAATATTATGACCACTCAGAGGTGAAGCGAATAACATTGATCGTATCCTAACAAGGCCACATGTCAAGGTCTGGGTAGATAAGATGGTAAGCTAACAATCAGTTCTCATATTCAACGTGTTGAATGCAGGAGAAATGGGCAGGAGTTAAGACCTTAATGACTTTAACAAGGGCCAAACTGTTATTGCCAGGCGACTGGGTCAGAGCATCTCTGAAACGTCAAGGCTTGTGAGGTGCTGACAGTGGTCCGAGGAGGGACAAACCATAAACTGTCGACAGGGTGTTGGCCGCTCAAGGCTCATTGATGCATGAGGGGAATGAAGGGTATCCCGTCTGGTCTGAACTGACAGTAGGTCTACTGTGGCACAAGTCACAGAAAATTGTAATGATGGTTATGGGAGGAATGTGTCACAACACAGAGTGCATCGCACCCTGCTGCATATACAGACCGGTCAGAGTGCCCATGATTACCCCTGTCCACCATTGAAAGTGCCAACAATGGGCATGCAAGCATCGAAACTGGACCTTGGAGCAGTGGAAGAAGGTCACCTGGTCCGATGAGTCCCATTTTCTTTTACATCATGTGGACGGCCGTGGACGTGTGTGCCGTTTACCTAGGGAAGTGATGGCACATGGATGCACTATGGAAAGATGACATCCCAGTGGAGGGAGTGTGATGCTCTGGACAATGTTCTGCTGGGAAACCCTGGGTCTGGCCATTCATGTGGACATCAGTTTGAAACGTGCCATCTACCTAAACATCATTGCAGACCAGGTACACCCCTTCATGGCAGTGGTATTCCCTGATGGCAGTGGCCTCTTTCAGCAGGATAATGTGCCCTGCCACACTGCACACATTGTTTGGGAATAGTTTGAGGCACATGATGAAAAGTTAAAGGTGTTGCCTTGGCCACCAAATTCCCCAGATCTCAATCTGATTGAGCAATTGTGGGATGTGCTGAACCAAAAAGTCCGATCCACTGCGGCTCCACCTCGCAACTTACAGGACTTGAAGGATCTGCTGCTAATGTCTTGGAGCCAGAAACCACAGGACACCTTCAGGGGTCTTGTAGAGACCATGCCTCGGCGGGTCGGTACTGTTTCTGTGGCACGCGGAGGACCAACAGCATATTAGTCATAATGTTTGGCTCATCAGTGTAGTATGCTAAAAACAGTATGCCAATGGAAAAGTATGTCCAAATCCTCAGTTTTCATAAAGCAGTAAGCGAGAAATACCCGGATGATCTACTATTTATGACGAGATTTTGAAGTGTGGATCGACTGGACACTTAACGATCCCATAATCCCTCAGGAGCTGAGGAAACTACGTTCAAAACACTGGATTTAAAGGAACGGTGTTGAACCGCAAGTCGGACGGCTTTTCTCAACTGTAAGTGATATATACTAAGATAATTGTTCCTTGTGCTTAAATGGTGCTTGTTTTTATTGTGTGTTTTTTTCTCCCCAATTTGGAATGCTCAATTCCCAATGCACTCTAAGTCCTCGTGGTGGCGTAGTAACTCGCCTCAATCCGGGTGGCAGTGGACGAATCTCAGTTGCCTCCGCATCTGAGACCGTCAATCCGCGCATCTTATCACGTGGCTTGTTGAGCGCATTACCATGAAGACATAGCGCGTGTGGAGGCTTCACGCTATTCCCCGCGGCATCCACGCACAACTCACCACGCGCCCCACCGAGAGCGAGAACCACATTATAGTGACCACGAGGAGGTTACCCCATGTGACTCTACCCTCCCTAGCAACCAGGCCAATTTGGTTGCTTAGGAAACCTGGCTGGAGTCACTCAGCACGCCCTGGATTCGAACTCGCGACTCCAGGTATGGTAGTCAGTGTCTTTAATCGCTGAGATACCCAGGCCCCCATAAATGGTGCTTGATTAACAAATCCAGAGTAGATAGTTTTCGCGGTTGTTGTTCTTACGTCGTATATTCAGGTCATGGGTCAATACCCACGTCCCCAGATGGAGTATATCCGAAATCTATTTATACTACTTGCATGCATGCCGGCAGATAAGTGCGTCCTTCTTTAAATACAGTTCACACTGTGACAGTACACGGTTTCGGACGCAGGCTCTCTCTCTCTGACTATGTAGCTAGCTGGCTGTATGTCTTACTGCAACGTCTGAATATTTATTGAATTTCAAAATGATAACACTAGTTTACTTCCAGACAAGGCATGCCAAGCCAACATCAAAGTTTGTCTTAACTTTACCTATCTAGTTTTTAAGGTTCCAGCACTGGTTCTAGTGAACTAAAAAATTAATTAGCACACAATCAGATTTATTAGCAAACAGAAAAGAATGGTCAAACTTGTTTTACTATTTACTACATTCTGTATTACTACTTTTATTATGTAATACTACAATTTACAACTGAATCAATTTACACTGTTTAAGCTCATCCTCTAGAAATCCAGCAACCAGATGCCCAAAAAAAGAATAATATCTTTGTTTTTATTGATCGCATCGGTTCCTCCCACTCTATTTTTTACAAGCAGGCTGAGATGCGCAACTCTTGAGTGCGAACAGCACGCAGAATTACCGCGACCCTGACAACACGTCCATGGCAACACACTAAAGTTCGAGCGCTCAAGATTTGGCAATAGCAAAGCAGACATTAGACTCACTGTGCACGTTATTTGTTGCAATGCTCTTCGTAGCCTGAAATGACACATATCGCACATGTGCGAACAGGTTCATATTTGTGGTTGCAGATAATAACTGTTGCACTGTACAGTCTTGCCCATTCACCTGTGATTTAGATTTTGTTTTACAAGCATCAGTGTGTAAGTTTGTGATGTTTAAAGTGTGTTGACTCACGTTTGATCGTCAGTTCTCCGTAGTTTGACACTCCCACACCCCAATTGGAATGAACGATACACCTGTAGCGTCCAGAGTCCTGTTTGGTCGTATTCACCACATCAAACATGCCGATGAAACGCTGGTTATTCCATGGTTTAGTCGCCTTCATAGGGGCTTCACGACCACTGATTCCCTGCACACAAAATCAGAATTTGTGGTGAAAATGTGCTTAATTGTCATGAAAATGATGTCCTTAATGGTCCTAAAACTGGCTTCATTTTCTTTATGCAAATTACAATACTATCTTTTTCTTCATTCTGGTATTGAGTTGAAATATGACCTGCACACGTTCTTGTCAGGTTTCATAAGCTTCACGCATTCATTATTTGATTGAGTTCATTGCAGCACAAGTGACGCTTTCTTGGCTGGATATCCTCACACACACACACACACAGCTGTCTCCTGGTTCAGCAGGCAGATGGGGCACATTTGTTCGTTAGTGATATTTCTTCATTAGTGTCATCAGGGAATGCTCTTAATGTGCGGATCTCTTTTGTCTGCTAATGAGGACGTGTTTGTTTAAGTGACAAACTCTCAGCTCAGACTAATCACTAAATCCACATTCACACTGCAGATAAATCCAGTGTTAAATCTGGTTCAGTTATTTTCAGGAGTGACTCCAAAACTTTGCAATGTGTATGTGGCCTTACAAATGTCTCCTAAAGATTGCGAAAAATTGTTTGCTTGCTTGCTAGTGATTTAATCCTTTAAGCTTGGACGGGCCAGTGAGAAAAAAATATGATTGTCAAAATATTAACTACAGTCTTGACCAACACAAAATAGGTGTTGTTTGAAAGTTTAGAAGCTCTACTTTCCAATGCATGTAGACATTATGACCAAAACTGAACAAGTGCTTTGAAATTTGCAGATCAATCAGAAGTGTTCCATTTGTATCATTTATGAAAAATGTCGCACTGTACATGTTATTGTAATCAGTAAAAACATCAAACTGATCAAATAACATTGTCTCATATGTTCACTCACAGACACAAATATAGCGAGTAATAGCTAAGTATATGTCTTTGACAATTATTTAGGTGTTGCTTATATGCCACGTTTTTGCTTATAACTTCACAAAAAAATAAACGGAACATACAATATAATATAACATTTCTTAGAGGAGGTGATCATCTTTCAAACAAGCCCAAACACAAGGTAATCAGATGTATAGATCATTAGATAATCCACATGAAGCACAATGTTACATATGACCACCAGGAGATGGCGCCAAATACATGACACAGACTCAATGATGACTCAAATGACACAGAATGAAACTCATTCTGTGAAATCTCATTACTAAAATCATGTCTGCATGCTATGCAAACCTTTAGTCATTGTTGTGTTTGCATGTGTAATTAGTTCTTATGTACAATTATTATGTTTGATTTGTTTGGAGATGTTTTTGGACACTAAGATAAATTCTATTTGTAATGTTATAACTTTTTATATTACATTTGACAAGATTGGTAAAAAAAAAAAAATCAGAAGCAGTTTTTTGGAGCCACCTTATTTACACCCAGAGATATATAATGTCAAATCACAAAATTCTTTTGCAGTTTCTTAGGATGAGTCTCAAAACATATCATAATCTATATCATTAATATTATTATTTTTTTATGTTTTCTTTACAATGATACCAAACACTTGACCCTCTTTGTTTTTTGTTTTTTTTTAAGTTGTAAGCCTTTAATTGTGGGTATGCCACTGAAACAGGAAATCTTTAAAAGCACCTACGGAGCTCATCTACAACTTTTGTAGCTTTAAAAAATGTATGTATTATATCTAATAATCATACAGTGAAGACTATACTAGTAATTAAATATATATATATATTTTAGACCAAATATTTTCCTAAAAATTCACATATGAGGACAGCGAGACCAAGTTGTGAAATCTTAAATAATATCAAAGAATAGAAAGTCAAATTTTTTTTTTTTTTTTTTATCAAATGTTTTTGTTTTTATGTTTCCTGGAGTGTTGATTATTCATGTTTTTGAGGTGTTTACAGACATTACAGCTGATTTTCTGTAAAGCTGCTTTGGAACAATGTGTATTGGGAAAACCACAAATAAAAAAACTATCCAAATAAAAATTATTTGACGATTTCACTTATATGTTAAAATGTTTATTTTTAAAAAAAATTTTAACTTTGGGAACAAAATCTCAATGTTATCAATATTTTCCTCATAACTCCATATAAATAATTTTTCTCAATGTGATAAACAGTAAATACACGATTTCTAATGAAAACCCACTTTTAGTTTGGTACCCACTACTGAAAGTTTGTTTTTTAAATCTATTTTTAATAAAAACTCTAACTGATTCAGAACTGAAAGGCTGAATACAACCATTTATTCAAGGATAAAACACAAGCTATAACATCTGATGCAAAAAAGGAACTCCAAGCAGCTTAATTCAACTCACAACATTATAATGATGCTGAACAATCACGCGTCCTCATTGAATGGAAGAGTGTGTGAATCAGCCTTTGGGTTTGATGAGCCGCTCTGCTGCGGGACGCTTGAACAGCTATCGTACAGCTTCAGATGATTTTGAATACAGTGCACAAGTTGTAAGGACTTTTCTGCTGCTTTTATTAAGTGTTTTTTTGTCCTTTCTGGAGCTCGACAGATGTGGTCACTGAACTCGTTGTGTGGGAAAAGCCTCTTCAAAACATCTACTTTTATGTTCAACAGAAGAAAGTCAAGGGGTTTGGAATGACATCAGCTTTGTAAAAGGGGCTAAAGTCTTTGTTAATGCTAAAACTTTGCAGTTTTGTTGGTCCAATGTATCTGCTTCTGTGTTTATGCTTTAAATGACTTTTTGTAT
The DNA here is from genome assembly GCF_019703515.2 of Myxocyprinus asiaticus. NCBI lineage: Eukaryota > Metazoa > Chordata > Actinopteri > Cypriniformes > Catostomidae > Myxocyprinus > Myxocyprinus asiaticus. Next base: position 55,350,620 of record NC_059349.1, on the reverse strand, counting down.
GTGTATGTGCATCTCACCTGCAGCCAGAGATTAAAGTTGTCTCTCCACTCTCCGTTGACGGTACAGTGAAATGTTGCCGTCTGGCCGGCGTTCACCTCCACGCCTTTAATATGGAGGAAGTGTGGCGTATCCACTGGAAGGCAAAACGCTCCGTTACTTTATCATCTGCACAATAACAGCAAACACTAAATAAAACACAAGCCCTGAGGATTACAAAGACACCCGACACAAACTGAGACAAAAACAATATCATAAAATATCTCATCTTCTCTCAGTTTCAATAAAAGATGTGCTGCAGTCGCTACACGCCAATAAACACTTTCAGTCAATATAACAGGACTGACGAATCACCAGATGAAAGGTGATAAACAAAAGAGAAACTAAAACAACTAAAGGAAGAATCAGTGTTCATTTTCACCGTTTTTTTATTACAGTCATCATTTTTATCCTTTAAATTAAGTCAATATGTCATCATATCATACTAGTAATTTCAAGTCAATTTTACTGTATTTTTGTGATTAATCTCACATATATAGGATGTGTTTTAGTGAGGTATATAAACCCGTTAGTAAAGTTCATTGTACAGGTGTTCAGAGGGGAAATACACAACATACTATGACTGGATTATTTACATTAATTCTTTCTAGATTTTCCTTTCTTTAGAATAAATAAATAAATATCAGTGTTAGTGCATTGTTAATATCTTGCAGTATTATTTTTTCTCGTCACATTTTCGCCAATAGCATATTTTAATTAAACCATTTGATTATCATCATGATTCGTTTTCCGTCTCATCTTCACTGTCACTAGCAAAATAGAGAAAGCCTTCGTCAACTAACATTTTCGTCAGTAAATTCGTTGACAAGATTTACATTGGGAAGAATAAAAAAAATAAAAAGTGAAAATTGACAAATTCTTCATTTATTAGACCCGAAACATGCTCTACGCAAATACCGTGAATGCAAATGCTTCTAGCTACACAAGCGTGATTTCACGTAGAGTTGCTTTACGAAATGTGTCAGGGTGCAATTCTTAGCGATGCCACAAGGGGCAATCGCTAAGTACAATATATTAGTTACGGTATTCCACTACAGTTACAATTCAAAAAGTATTCTGATTACTAAAGAGATTACTTTTCATTTTATTGTAATTTGTTTCATTTAATATTTAGTCCTTTCAGATGGAAAACATTTATACATATAAATGATGCGATCTGAGGAATGTTTAAACAGCAGTGAAACACCTTCTTATGATGTGTTACATTCATACGAGCAGACAGAGGGCGCTCTAACACTGTTATGAGTGAAAGGGTGGATATGACATCATTTTTGCTTAAATATGCTGCTTAAATATACTGTTTAAAATATTTATCATTGCATATTTTGTACTGTTTTGCATAACATAAAAATAGCGTGCAGCATATACAGTAGTGCAAACTGTGCAGTATTCAGTAAGTACTAGTATATTCTGTTATGAAAAGACAACTAAAGATTTCAATGCAATTCTTACATCAATCTATTAAAGGATTAGTTCACCCAAAAATGTAAATTCAGTCATTGTTTATTCACCCATGTGTTGTTATAATCCTATATGACTTTCTTTCTTTTTCTGAACACAAAGGGAGAAATTGTGAATAAATGTTGTGCTCAGTGATGTCATACAATGGCAGTTTATGGTGACCACCTCTTCAAGCTTCAAAAGAACACAAAAGCATAATTCAGAAGTCTAATAAATTATTCATGAGACTCATGATTGTTATGAAAGCATACAATAAGATTTGATGAGAAACAAACTGAAATCTGATGTATTATTTAGTGAAAATGTTCACTGACCTTTGATCTCGTGTGTGTGTTCATGATAGGACATGAGAGCAACAGTTCACGCAGACCCCTCGCAACATTGGGGCGTTCAAGCGAAAACCTCGTTTTGTTTATCTAAAAACAGGTCATCCATAGTGATAGTGACAACAGAACACAACACAGCTGCACACAAAACAGAGAACAGAACTTACTAAACATGTCTGAAGAGTTTGTAGTTGAAGAATTGATGCATTTCTATGCCCAGCCTTATTTTTTGATCGAAGTATTCGGAAATCAAACAGAAACATAGAGGAGCTACAGGCAGCCACAGTCACACCGTGTCCTAAACTGATGGCAAACGACATGAGATAAAAGGTATATTTTCTATGTTAATCAGAGTTTTTGTCCTAACCAGCTGTGACGAGAGATGGAACATTCTACTGATCGCTTGTTTCTATTTTCTATTGTGAACTGGCACTGGTCCAAAAAATAAGGCTGGGCACAGAAATGCATCAATTCTTGGACTATAAACTCTTCAGACATGTTTAGTCAGTTCTGTTCTCTGTTTTGTGCAGTTGTGTTGTGTTCTGTTGTCACTATCGCTGTTTTTAGATAAAACGAGTTTTCTCTTGAACGCCCCAATGTCGTGAGGGGTCTGCATGAACTGTTGCTCTTGTGTCCTATCATGAACGCACACAGGAGATCAACAGTCAGTGAACATTTATATTATTCACTAAATAATACTTTAGATTTCAGTTTGTTTCTCATCAAATCTTATCGTATGCTTTCATAACAATCATGAGTCTCATGAATAATTTATTAGACTTCTGAATTATACTTTTGTGTTCTTTTGAAGCTTGAAGAGGTGGTCACCATAAACTGTTACTGTATGACATCACTGAGCACAAAATTTATTCACAATTTCTCTCTTTGTGTTCAGAAAAAGAATGAAAGTCATACAGGGTTATAACAACACAGGGGTGAGTAAACAATGACTGAATTTACATTTTTGGGTGAACTATCCCTTTAACAACAAGGGGAAAAAATCAGCTTCTGTATCAAAGGATTTTTCAAGATCTGCATTATTTTATTACTGATATCAATAACACTATCATAACCCCTTTGCTTTCCAGAATGAGGATGAAAAAAAAAATCTATTGTTTTCTTGTTGAATCTATGCTTTGCTAATAATATTCCACTAAACCACAAGCCTTAACTCTATTGATTTAAGTTATGAGCAGAGCTCGGCACGTTCTAATTAGTCTCTACAACAAAGCACACTCATATCTGGGTCAATATGCGTTTAAAACCAAAGGCATCTGAGAGATGAAGCTTCATTTAAATTAAGTTATGAGGTATAATGTTTGACTACACCCCGTCTCCCCGCACCCGCTCGCTGTCTTCTGTGCAAAGTAGTCCGCCACGACCTTGAATTGATCTGCTCAGCGTTCTCCAAAGACACAGCAACACTGCTAATTTAATCACACACGCTCGATTCTTGCGCTCTTCAATATTTCAGCAGCTGTGTTTGAAGTCCGGCCACCTTTATTACCTCTACACGTCAATCTTCTCCACAGCGCATCGGGTGTATCTCTTATTCTTATCACTAAAGTAGCGTTTTATCCACCGTAATGATGCGAGATCACCTGCTGTCATAATGACCCCTCAGAGCGGAGTGTGCCATCTGCTTTCATGAAGACGAAATGAATGTGAACTTTTCAACACAAACATCCATCGAAAATAAAACCCCACACAATCACTAACATTACACACTGTGATATTGACATCTGAGTATCAAACTAGCATAAAGACAGGGAAAGTTTATCTTTCAGACACACAGGTTGTGTTTAGAATCGAATGATAATGTACTGCAAACAAAACAGGAGTCTGATCATTTGCAGTTTAGGCCTATTTAATGTTAATTGTGGTGGCTATAATGGCCCCTTTTATCCTCAGAAATCACAAAAAGTTCCATTTTAATAGAAGGTGTTGATATAAGCGATATTGGCCTTGATAGTACATGGTAACGGATCACAAAGAAAATAAGTGGTATCACTGCTGACAATTAAAAAAAAAACAGTATGTATAACAAGTATGCACTATGCAAAGATAAATGTTTCAATCATTAGTATACTGGGGGCCTGGGTAGCTCAGTGGTAAAATACGCTGGCTACCACCCCTGAAGTTCGCTAGTTCGAATCCCAGGGCGTGCTGAGTGACTCCAGCCAGGTCTCCTAAAGCAACCAAATTGGCCCGGTTGCTAGGGAGGGTAGAGTCACATGGGGTAACCTCCTCGTGGTCGCTATAATGTGGTTTGTTCTCGGTGGGGCGCATGGTGAAATGGGCGTGGTTGCCGCGGTGGATGGCGTGAAGCCTCCACACGCGCTATGTCTCAGTGGCAACGCGCTCAACAAGCCACGTGATAAGATGTGCGGGTTGACGGTCTCAGACGCGGAGGCAACTGGGATTCGTCCTCCGCCACCCGGACTGAAGCGAATCACTATGTGACCACGAGGACTTAGAGCGCACTGGGAATTGGGCATTCCAAATTGGGAGAAAAAGGGGAAAAATCCCCCCCCCCCCCCCCCAAAAAAAAATCATTAGTATACTACATTGTATATACTCACGACTGGCACTTAATGAGTTGAAATGGTGTTTATAAGGCAAGACAAGGAGCCTGTGTAAAAATACTAAATATCTAATATTTCGACTGTTGTGATCATGTAAAGTTGGTAAACCCGTTAACTTATGCAATGGTATGGAAAGCTATCAATAAAGCACTGTTTACATAAAACAAACTCGATAGGAATTACATCAGAATCTCATTAACAGAGGTTCATCTGCCTAGAAAAGTAGTCCCACCTCAAAAGCACAATTGAGACCATTTACAGCTCAAATAATACACACTATGTATGAAAGAATTAATTTAAGAACTAAATAATACAAGCTGGAGATTTCTGCTTTTAAACCCTCCAGTACACTTGCCCTGTTGACTTCCTTTATAAACGCATTACTGTCGAAAATGTTTGTTGATGAAGCGTTTTTTGATTTTGTCAACAATAACGAAAACAAGATGTTTACAAATTACATCTGCACTGACAATAAAGACAATGGATTTTGTACATTTTCGTCAACTAAAATGTTATTTTTGCTGGTTAAAATGATATGGCATTGAGTAAAATTGACTAAAATGTATGAATATGACCTGATGAAATATTAGCTGGGTTTCCATCGAAATGTTTAGCATTTTTTAAGTGCATTTCTAAAAACGTGACTAAAGAAAATACAAATCGTTGCACGCTTCCATCCACTACGTCATGCGCATTATCTTGACGGAGCAGCTGAATGACCTCCTTCCTTCGGGGAGAGTTGTATTAGCAGGATCGGTGCAATTTTACCTCGTTTTATGAAATGCTGCAAGGAGATGCCACAGTGTAATATCTGATATAATGAGGGCTTAAATGGATGCGATGCCCATACGCCGCCAGCCTCCGCATACATGGGAACGCCCGTGCTCAAAACTGTTCTGGCGGATAGTGAGGACTCACTTTAAAGACCAGCTGTGGGTTAAACACTTCCGAATGCCAGGGGCTATACACAAAGAATTGTGTGCCAAGGTCGAATCTTTCGTTGGGCCAGTCACATCAAGCTATCCCACACTTATAAGCCTTATATGAAGGGTCAAAACACGTCATCGCTTTGCGAATAAACTGTTCCATCACCTTAATTCACATTCTAAAGAGCACCTATTATGGTTTTTCAAATATGACCTTTCATGTAGTGTGTTATATAGCTGTTTGTGAATGTAAATAAGTCTGCAAAGCGCACGACAAATGGAGTTATTGACTCCCAAAAGAAAGAACCGATTCTGAACACCTGAAACGAGTCGTTAGTAATTCCAGACTTACTTCCTGTACTAACCTACGTATTTGCTAACAAAAAACCCGCCTCTGGTCTTCATTGGCTGCTTGTGAACAGCTTTGACCCGCCCTCAAACACTACACTAAGCGGTGGACCAATCACAACAGACTGGGATATCTGACCAATCAGAGCAGAGTAGGCTCTCTGAAAGGAGGAGTTTAGAATGAATCCTTTAGAACGGATCACTGAACGAGTCGATTTTGACACTGGGAATAAAAGGTAATGCTGCAATTTAAATTATGAGCAAATTAAAGGGTTTTTTGACCTTGGATGCATGTAAATCTATTGGATGAGACCTTTAAAACAAAATGAGGCATGTTTAAAAACCATAATAGGTGCTCTTTAACTAATGCGAAAATCCACCTCATCCTAGCGCATTATATTTTATGCATATTTTGAGAGTTTATTCGCACAACAAGCATTTCCATTCCATGCGTAATTTAAAAATGCGGATAAAAATTGTTGGATGGAAACCCAGCAACTGATGAAATTTAAAAGACATTTTCGTCAGAAGACAAAAAAAATATGACTGAACAAAAAAAATTGAAAATTAACCGATTACTTTAAACATGTAGGGGTGTAACGATTCACTCGTTTTCTCGATGCATCGATTACTTATCCTGCTGATCTATATGCATCGATCTTGAAATATGATTGAATCGAGAATTGTTAGTGTTGTGAGTCTTTTTGAATGATTGATTAAAAGAACCGGTTCATTTTTGACTACACTGGATGCACTGTCTGTTTTGATTCACTAAAACGAATCGGTTCATAAGAGTCATTTGTTTGTGAATCAACTACACTGGGTGCACTGGATGTTTTTGTGTTCCACCCATGAGGACAAACTCAACAGAAAGACGTGCTTCCTTGCCATTATTTTGTGGTGTGTGGTCTTTTTATCTCACCAACATTCAATTCAGAATGGAAACGGACATTCACAACTTGGGAAAATGAGTTTTCTTTTGCCGTAGGTTCTGCAAGGAACTGCCGCTTCACATGAAGCCTTTGCTTTGACTGTCTTTTTTTATGGCTCGTGCCTGGAAAATGATGGACGATATTGCTATTTCCAGGGTGGCAAAAAAAGGCCAAGGATTGCCGATGAGGTCATCAGGAGCGAGACAGAGACAGACAGAGAGAGTGAGACAGGTCTTACTGCACTGGTGGCCCTGGAGGACGACACCCTTGATGGCCAGTAAGCCGCGCTGGCCTGAGGTCACCACTTCAAAGACGATCTGTGGAGGAGAGAACAGCTCATAAACACAGTGATAAATGAACACACTCTCAAAATGACACACATGGACACCGAGGATCCCCACAGGGCCTGAGGTGAGATTTGAAACAATGGCACGCCGCTGTCGCCATAAAAATGGGAAAAGACGAGAAAAATGGCCACTCACGTTGATCATTAGTGGTCATTAAAACACTATTTGGCTTTGGATATTGGATTGAACTTGTTAAATCAGCAGGTGTGGGCTCTAAGGGTGCGCACAGTGAATCGGATGTCTGTCAGATGGAGGCATTTATAGACGCGGTAAATCAGGGCTCAATCAGCGAGGTGCTGGGGCAGCATGTGCTAAATCTGACGTGGTTTATACAGCCAAACAATTCAACTGGACAGCGAGCCTCGAGGGGTCACGGATAAAGTCTGGATAAATGTACCAGAGGAGAGTGAAGGACTCTGGGATTTATGCGCTTTGCTAAAGGTTTCCATTATGATGCATATGAGCAGATTTAGTGTGTGAGAGATTCCACAGGGGCCTCCTGAGCCCGGTTCTGTTGTAGAGAAGAGCAACCGGGTCACAGTGACCCGCACCAGCTGTGAAACAGATTCAAGTATGATATATTGAAGTTGCTCAAATTAAATGCACAGTAATGTATAACTAATAATTTACAGTCAGCTGGTCGATATCACAAATTATACCCAGATCAGGTGATCAGGACCCCAAGACAAAGCATTATTATCAAAATGACAATTTTCATCTATGGTTTTGGAGCGAAACTACAGGTAAAAAAAATAACCTTAGAAAGGTGTCAGCATCATGATTTTATTTTTAGACAGAGACAGGTAGATCTACTACTAAAATCAGTTGACTTCAGCACCTGTTGTTGCATTATTTGCCAATGGAGTGAGTCCAAAAATGGGAATAAACACGTTTTGTGTGTTGTTTTTCCAAAGTTGGAGTGCTTATAACTCCAGAAGTATTAAAGATATCTTAATACCCTTTTAGTTTCTGGCTCAGAACAAACTTTTCTTTTCGTATTTTCATTGTTAAGGCCCTATATGGTTAAATCCCAGAGATATGCGGCTCTCAATGTGGCTCCATGCGTAAATAGTTTCAGTTGTCGAAAGCCAAATGTGGGTCACGTTATAAAGCTAGTTTTCTTGTCCAACAAAACAAGAGTCTGAGGTACAAATAATGTTGAAACTAGAAATGTACCTTTATTTATTCACATCATTTTGTTATTAAATTTTTTTTTTAATTATTATTATTATTTTTTAAAACAATTCCAAAAATACACTATTATTAAGAATAAGTGGCACACGTGGCTCTCTTAAGTATCTAGTTTTTGGATTTTGGAAAGTACATCTGCAAATTGAGCACTATTCCCTGGCATCCCCAAACCAACAAAAACAGATTCTGATGTTTAACTGGCTGATCTAAGCAGCCAATCAGAGTGACAGGAGAGGAGACATTAAATCATTGAGGCAGTTGGCTCACACAACCACAGATGAGGAGCAGGAATGCCGGACTTCCATTACTCGCTGGGTGCGGCTCTCCAGATACAGCTCATAATATTATATAATCCAAATATACACAGCAGCTGCATGCCAACACTAAAGCGGGCAAAAGATTTTAACCCCTCACATTACACACTGCTGGATGTACTATTAGGAAGGGCCTGGAAACAGAGGAAATGAGGCAAGAAGAGACAAGAAGAGACGAGATGATAGGAGTGGAGAAAAGAAACAAGATGAGAACAGAGAAGAGAAGGGTTGAGAAGAGATGACAAGGGACGAGAAACGTAAAAACAAGATGAGACGAGAACAGAAAAGACAAGGCGAGAAGAGGAGACAAAACAAGACGAGATAAGAATGAGACTAAACAAGACGAAAAGAGAAGAAACAAGATGAGACAAGACGATGAGAAGAAAAGAGAAGAGATGACAACAGAAGAGGTTAGGAGAGATGGGAACAAAAAAGATGAGACAAGAATGAGACAAAACAAGACGAGACAAGAACAAGACGAGAAGAAAAAAGAGGAGACAAAAAGAGAAAAAGAAAAGAGACAAGAAAAGACAAAGGAAGAGACTAGATGAGACAAGACGAGACAAGAAAAGACAAGAAGAGAAGAAACAAGACAAGAAAACAAGTGGAGAAGGAAACAAAAAAGATGAGAAGAGACAAAACAAGAAGAAATAAAACAAGAGACGAGACAACAAAAGACGAGAAGATACAAGAAGAGACGAGATGATAGGAGTGGAGAAAAGAAACAAGATGAGAACAGAGAAGGGTTGACAAGGGACGAGAAATGTAAAACAAGAAGAGACTAGAACAGAAAAGATGAGGCGAGGAGACAAAACAAGATGAGACGAGAAGAAATAAGACGAGATAAGGAGATGAGAAGAAGAGAAGAGATGACAACAGAAGATACCAGAACAGAAAAGATGAGAAAAGAAGAGACAATACAAGATGATAAGAGACAAGAAGAAACAAGACGACAAGAAAAGAGATGAGAACAGAAGAGCGAAGACAAGAAGAAGAGACTAGATGAGATCAGAAGAGACGAAAACAGAAAAGCAGAGATGAGAAGCATAGACAAAAGACAAGATGAGAAGAAATAAGACGAGATCAGGAGATGAGAAGAAAAGAGATGACAACAGAAGAGACTAGAAGAGGTGAGAACAAAAAAGATGAGACATATAGAAAAGAGACAAAACAAGACATGATGAGACAAGATGAAATCAGAAGAGACAAGATGAGGACTGGAGAAAAGAAACAAGATGAGAACAGAAGAGAAGAGATGAGAAGAGATGACAAGAATGAGAAAAGTAAAAACAAGAAGAGACGAGATGAAAACAGAAAAGACGAGGTGAGAAGAGAAGATAGAACAAGGCAAGACGAGAAGAAATAAGACGAGATAAGAAGATGAGAAGAAAAGAGATGACAACAGAAGAGACGAGCCAAGAATGAGACAAAACAAGACGAGAAGAGACAAGAACAAAAAAGACGAGACAAGAATGAGACAAAACGAGAAGAGACGAGAACAAAAAAGACGAGACAAGAATGAGACAAAACAAGACGAGAAGAGACGAGAACCAAAAAGATGAGACAAGAATGAGACAAAACGAGAAGAGAAGAGACGAGAACCAAAAAGTCGAGACAAGAATGAGACAAAACAAGACGAGAAGAGACGAGAACCAAAAAGATGAGACAAGAATGAGACAAAACGAGAAGAGAAGAGACGAGAACCAAAAAGTCGAGACAAGAATGAGACAAAACAAGACGAGAAGAGACGAGAACAAAAAAGACGAGACAAGAATGAGACAAAACGAGAAGAGAAGAGACGAGAACCAAAAAGACGAGACAAGAATGAGACAAAACAAGACGAGAAGAGACGAGACAAGAATGAGACAAAACGAGAAGAGAAGAGACAAGAATGAGACAAAACGAGAAGAGAAGAGACGAGAACCAAAAAGACGAGACAAGAATGAGACAAAACAAGACGAGAAGAGACGAGACAAGAATGAGACAAAACGAGAAGAGAAGAGACGAGAACCAAAAAGACGAGACAAGAATGAGACAAAACAAGACGAGAAGAGACGAGAACAAAAAAGACGAGACAAGAATGAGACAAAACGAGAAGAGAAGAGACGAGAACCAAAAAGACGAGACAAGAATGAGACAAAACGAGAAGAGAAGAGACGAGAACCAAAAAGACGAGACAAGAATGAGACAAAACGAGAAGAGAAGAGACGAGAACAAAAAAGGCAAGAAGAGGAGACAAAACAAGACGAGACAAGAAGAAACAAGACAAGAAAAGGAGATGAGAAGAAAAGAGATGAGACAAAAAAAGAAAAGAGACAAGAGAAGAAAAGACAAAGGAAGAGACAAAAAGCGAACAGAAAATCAGAGATGAGAAGAGTACACAAAACAAGACAAGATGAGAAGAAACAAGACGAGATAAGGAGATGAGAAGAGATGACAACAGAAGAGACAAGAAAAGACAAAACATGAAGAAAAGAGACAAAACAAGACAAGAAGAGAAGGGTTGAGAAGAGATGAGAAGAGATGAGAAGTAAAAACAAGAGACGAGTCGAAAACAGAAAAGACAAGGTGAGAAGAGAAGAGATGACAACAGCAGAGGTTAGAAGAGATGAGAACAAAAAAGATGAGAAGAGACGAGAAGAAACAAGATGAGTAAAGAAGACGAGTAGAAAAGAGACAAAAAGAGAAAAAGAAAAGAGACAAGAAGAGAAAAGACAAAGGAAAAGACTAGATGAGACGAGACGAGACGAGAAAAGACAAGAAGAGCTGAAACAAGACAAGAAAACCAGTGGAGAAGAAAACAAAAAAGATGAGATGAGAAGAGACAAAGCAAGAAGAAATAAAATGAGATGAGACAACAAAAGACAAGACAAGATGAGAAGAGAACAAAAGAGAAGAGAATAGAGAAGATAAGAGACAAGATGTGAAGAAATGAGATCAAAAGAGATACAAGACGAGTGTTGTCTACATCTGAGTAATAGAGTATTCTTGTGTCATTTGATTCTATTCTATTGTATTCTATACAATGTTGTATATTGAACATTGTCATTATTATGTTTATTAGAGAAGACAGAGAGAAAGACTGTGTTCCTTATAGAGAGAAGTGTTGTATCTCTCAAACACACGTCTGAACTTGTACCGGCTGGTAATTGGCATCTCTGTCTCAGGATGGCGTTTACACTGTCGCTCCTCTCTAATTCAGGGGAAATTAAGACTCACATTATCATTAGCGTCTAATCGATTACACGGGGCAGATGATGTTTCTTAGCACTTAATCGTACTGATATGTTGACTTCTGCAAAAGTAATGAGGCACTGTGTCCCGGTTTAAAGATTATGAGGATGTGTTTGGATTCTACACCAAAAAGTGGATGCATGAACACTAAAGGCATGTCACAATCAATTAAAAGTTTTGATCAGTGACCTGATAGCTCCAATTAGTGAGAAGCCTCTGACCGTGTCTTTCTAGTCATAAGAAAAACATTAAATCAGGCTTATAATTACAAAATAATACCAGGTGGTTTCAATCTGACGATCACTTATGATACTGTGCAATCAAAGCCAACTATAATTATCTTGACGTTGCTAATTAGACACAAATTCAAGAAGTGTTCTTCCCTATTCTTATATCAGGGATGTGAAAAAAACCTGTTCTCTAAAAGTGCATGAAATCTTTTAATTTTAAGGCAAAAAGATCTTGAGTAATCAAGCTATAACTGTCATTCAACATCAAATCATTTTATAAATGCAGATGAGAGTTGTGCGGCCAAATACTCACAATTAAAATAAATGAAAGCCACAATATTTAGTGTTTAACTGATTTTACCACTAGTAAAAGGGAATTCTTTGTTAAGTACGAAACAATGTACACCTAAACACTTAGTGGTAAAATCACATAAAATAATAATAAAAAAATATATACATATACACATATATGCATATGTATATATTTTTTTATTATTAGGATTCCCCCAGTTGGAGGAAACATATTGTTTTTGTTAGTATTCTTCTGATTATTATTATTCCTGTAGCTCTAAATTGCCCAATAACTCAAGATCTCCTTGGTAAAAAGTTGTGAAATTTGGCACATTGATACTACAGGCCACGAGTAACTACCACACCAAAAATGGCCCATGTGAGCCTATAGGTGGCGCTACAGGCCACGCCCCAATTTGTCCATTTTCAAAGTGATGCCATTTCCACCCCATAAGTCCAACATTTCTGAAACCTGGTATATATGCCTAATTTCTCATGAGGAACAAAAAAGCCTCTAGAACCCATAAAGTCCGCCATGATGGATTTTCCTGTACAATACAAATTTGTCCAAAACTACAAAAATCTACTCCTCCTGAACCATAGCTCCAATTGACTTGAAACTCGGTATGTATGTGTAGGATACATGTCTTTCAATTTGATATTTAGCACAAATGAATACAATACAAAATGGCTGAAAGGTGCGCATTTATGTAAATGTCCACATTGTCTCAATATCCATATGTCCAAAAAATCTAATGCCATTTTGACTAATATTTTTTCCAACCTAACAGGCTTCAAGATGACATCACTCTGAAGTGCTGTGCAAAATTTCACCTTGATATGTCAAAAGATGATAGAATTACAGTTTACTATTATTTATCGCTAACGCTAAAATAATGCTTTACAAATCCGCTAGTCATAAAACCGATACTTTGATTCAATCACCAGTTCATATGAAGACTCTTGCAATGTTTAATAACAAATTAATGAAATGTTGTGTACATGTGTGAAGTACATGTCTCTACCATGCCAATTTTTACATAATTTGCCATTTTGAGGAGGAATCTGCATTGCTGCTTACAGCTATATTTATTATTATTATTATTATTAATTTATTTTTATTTTTATTTTTATTGTGTACTTATAAAAAAATACTTTGATAAACACTTTGGAAACATTATCAGAAAATTATCAGAATGAAATAATAATGTTATATATATATATATCAAATATTATTTTTTTTTTGTTGCTTATTTTGGTAAGGCAAGTCACTTATTTTAAAATCGGTTTTCCAGACAAGTTTGCTTGTTTCTGTTGCAAGATCAGGCAATTAACCATTATTAACTGTTCTTTTAATTAGTTATCATGGAAAGTACACCACGGAAAGCCAGAGCCGGAACGAAAAAATACAGTTTCTGCAGAACACGGCAAAATAATAAAAAGATTTCATTTTAAATCCCTGTTAACAACTGAATGCAGTAATAAAGTATGTGCGATCACGTCTTTGAATGCGGCTCATCCAATCAGAATTGACAGTCTGAACCACCTGCTTTATAACTATCGTAAACTCTCTTACAGGGTATATACAGATGGCAACATTTTCAAACAACAAATGGGCAGCTTGAATTGTCAGTTGTGTGATGTCAGATATGTAGGCACACATTACATGTTTAACCGCTCCCATTGCAGGAATGCCAGCGGTCTGTGTGGGATATTCCCAAAGACAAATGTTCCGGATGTTTTACCATGAACACGAGTAAATGGAGAACATATTTCAGGCTGTTGAGGTCAAAGCCACAGACAGACAGACAGACTCACTGCTTTTCTTAGTTTACCACAGTATTGTGTGCGAGTTACTCAATGCAAATCATTTTCTTAGTGAGTATTTTTGCCTTGTTTTCCTTGAAAAATATCAAAATATTCTTAACCTTTTAAACTCTGATGGTGTTTTGAAAGATTTCCTGTTTCAGCTGCATACCCAAAATTAAAGGCTTATAACTCGACAAAAAACAAAAAAACAAAAAAAACAAGGAGGGTCAAGTGTTTGGTATCATTGTAAAGAAAAATATTACATTTTTTTATGATATAGATTATGATACATTCTGAGACTCTTGAGAAGTAAAATGACATTAGATATTTTGTCTTGTTTTTAGATAAATGTAGCAACATTTTGTAATTTTTATGCTTATAACTAGGAAAAAAACTATTTGCTAATGGGGTAAAAAAAAAAAGATTAAGTTTATTTTTTTTTACCCCATTGGCAAATAGCTTTTTCTTGTTTTAAGCCTAAACCACACCAATGTGTGTTAGATTTCTCTAAAAACAAGATAAAATATCTTATGTCATTTTACTTCAAGTTGTTTTAAGGATGTTTAGATATCCATACCGGAAAATAAGACAAAAATACTATATATATATATCAGTGAACAACAACTTAAATTTGGGTCTGTTCCTCACATAAAGCTAATGTATGCCTTTAGAAGACTTAGAATATAGTGCATCACTCATATAGACTACTTTAATGGTAATTTTCGTGATACGTTTAGAGTGCTTTATGGAGTGGTTTTTATCCAAATCCTCCTTTTTTGTTCCAAGGAAGAAATTCTTGCTTGTAAATATGCTAAAACTGAACTTTGCAAATGAAATTAGCACATGTAGTCGAGGTCTCGCGGTTGTTTTCTCTCGAATCATCTAATCAGGCTCGTGTGCAGTGAGTGTCTCGGTCAGGTCTCGATGTGACCTCACCGCCTGCCTCCTCACAGTGACTCTAATGGAATAATTCACCACTGCACAGTTTCTCCGCGAGGGGTCACGGGGTCTCGTTCCACCAATTAACACGAGGCTCCGTCTGTGCTCATGTGAGCGAGTCACTAATGACCAGAGTGTGTGAATTCAGACCTCTCTCTCTCTCTCTCTCTCTCTCTCTTCATACAACTCATGTGAAAACGAACCAGTCAGTGGATGGACAGAAAATGAGATAGATTTTTTATTTTTCTCTCTAAAGGGTCAGAATGTCATAATTATTTATTTGTAACTAGTAGCACCTAATAAACAAGCAAACAATATATAATTTTCAAGAGCAAATAGTTTTTCTAAAAATGTATGTCCTCATATGTGGACAGTGGGAATAAGTTGTGAAATTTTAAATAATATGATGCTATAGAAAGTCAGATTTTAATTAAATAGTTTATTATGTTTCCAGGAGTGTTGATTATTCATGTTTTTGAGATGTTAATCAGAAATTAGCATAATTAATTCTGATTTAAAGTAATGGTCAGCATCATCCAATCACTGTCAATCATGTTAAAATAAAATGATACATTATAAATTCTGAATCTATGTACTGATTATCATTGTCACATGTCTGTCAAACATGTTGAGTGATCCAAACATCATCTGCAGCCTGAAACTGAACTTTTGATCAGATTTTAGGAGTGAATGCACTTAACTGCATAGAGAGCTATAGGATGCTCCCTTGCTCCCTATTTAGTGAATGACTTAACCTCCAGTGTGCTGTCTGTCTGCACTGGTCTCAGAACAGTTTGAAATGCACCTTATTTTCATCCTAACTCCATATAAAGCCTCTGAAAGCAACAAGAATTGACCCATTTATTCTCAGTGTGATAATACACAGTAAATATAGGAATGCATTTATTAATGTTAATGAATAGAACCGTATTGTACAGTGATAACAAAATTAAACATAACACAATGTATATTAAAATGAATCTAAATGACCCACAGATGAGTTAGAGTTGAATAAAAACAATTCTACTTTTGAGGCTATAATGTCGCAAAATCCACGTATGTGGACATCATGTTTATCAGTGTGCTGACGTGCAAAAAATGAACAGATTTTTTAAAGCGGCATATCAAATGAAACTAGAGACTCTACTCTTTACAACCAAACAGATTTCAATAAAAAAACAAAGATATTTCTTATCAATGGCACTTATGTTGGCACTGCACCCGTAGGAACACTTTAAGGAAATCGACAGCATGCTGTTGTGCCACGTGACTCGGTGCAGCAGAAGTTTAACCCTTAAATAACAGTAAAGAGTCTTGTGAACAGTATTCAGTCGGTTTTTTATTCATTTAAATTATGCATTGTGTATAGAGAAGCCAAAATACAACATCAATGCATGTGGACGCGGGGTCGAATGAGGTTAAAATAGTTTGAAGTTTATACAGGTCCAACTGTAAGACAGAAAGTCAAATGGACAGACAGTCCGATAGACAAAACTCAGACAGGTTGTCAGTGCATTACTAATGGGTTGCTAAGGTCATCTGAGTGGTTGCTAGGTCATCACTATTGTCTTCTGGCTGGTGTTTAGGTGTTACAGGGTCAGAGTTCCCATCCTTTTTGAATACTGAATCTCCATGACTTTTCCATAATCCATCTAGTATTGCTGGATAGAGTTTTGTAAAAAAAGTCATTTTAATTCAGACTAATTCACTAATGAATCATACAGACTGATTTGTAATATGTTTTGGCCTATTCATTGACTCAAAAGAACGATTCACTCAAAAATTAAAAAATTAAAAAAAAAAACAAACAAAAAAAAAAAAAAACAAATGAGACAAATTTATCTTATGAGATCATTTTAGGCAGAGGAAAACTAGAAAAATTTGTATTCTGCATAGAAACTTCCATAAAGTTGATACATTTTCATAACATTTCCAGACCTTGAAATTACAGGTTTCAAATTCCCTGGGTGTTTGTTGTTAGGCATTTCTAGGTTGTTCTGGTTGGTTTTTAAGCTGTTATGGATAGGGATGTGCAAGCGTAATCGACTAATCGAGAACTCATTCTGCACCAACTAGTCGACTATTAAAAACACTACAAGGATATCACAAGTTGATTTTTCTTCGCTTATTTTCCTGCCGTGAGCAACGCTGAATTATACTGTACTTTCCCACTGAATCTCTCACCAAATCTCGCAGTTACAGTTGAGTCCACTGGGGGCGCTGTGGATGCGTGTCGTTGAGGTGTTGGATGAGAGAAGAAGATATGATGCCGTCGGTGCTCTTGAAAGCAAAGCTTAGGCTGTTTCTCAATGTCAGTTCTTTTTGTGATCTTACGTTCTGGTGGACTTGTTTGACGTCTTCACCCACTTCCAAAAAAAGAAAATAGTTAAGAGGCTGCTGAATCTACATATTGCAGCATATCTCAAAACTTGCATAGAAGCGTTTTATGTTCTCAAGTCTTCAGAGTTCGTTCTTTCAAGGTAGTTTGAGAAGGCTGATTTTCACGAGAACAAGAACACATTCGTAGCATTGAGAAACACCCCTAGTGTAGCACAAGTAATACTTGTAATATTTAGGTTCTTATTGAATTCTACTCTATTGATATTCAGTTCTTGTTGGAGTCATGCAAACCAACGGACGAGGATCTGCTGTTATGCTGAAAAAAGAAAGGAGAAGCGGTACAAGAAACTCGGAAGCTTATCAGACCAATATGTGTATGTGCATTGAATCTTTCACCATTTGTTTGTACATGCACAATGTAAAATGATACAAATGTGACGGCCTTTATGTAGAGTTTATATATGTGCATAACCCTAATGCAGTCAGTATTGCTTTCAATGTTTCCCAGCTCCAGCTGAGTGCAAATGCATTTTATTTTCAACCTTAAAGAAATGCATAGTTTGTTTTTTGTAATGCTTGTGAATCAAAAGTAAAATAAATTTCATGTATGTGTCATACTATTTATTTTTAACTCGTTTTTGTTTTTGTGGGATAGAGTACTCGACTACAAAATTACTCACTGTGAGACAACCGTAAAAAAGAAATAGCAACTCGAGTCAGAACAGCCTGAAGGTCTGTGCTAAGTTTGATGGATATAGCTTGAATGCTCTGGAAGTCTGAGCTTGCTTTTAAGGATATATAAAATTACAGTATAATGGCTTTGTAAAGCAAACTTTATAAATGTTGTTGCAAACCTGTATGACTTTCATCTGTGGGTTGTGTACACCACCGGACACGAACACACAGAGAGATAAAAGCTCCCAGACTAGCTCAAAAGGACATTTATTCCTTGAGTAGACACATTTTTATTAACTTCATCCAAATTTTAGTGAACTTGGCCAGTTAGCTAGAAACAACTTAGTTACTTTGGCGTGGCAAATTGACAATTGTGAGTCGCCTCGTACTATAATCATTCCACCAGCATGATTGAGCATGGATAGCTAAACGTGCCGAGAAATACGAGCTTAGAACGCTTTGTTATCATACCGTTCCTCACCGTGCTCGTGACCGTTCGGCAAGATGGTGGAAAAGCACTTTTTCATCTTTTTTTCCATACAATGAAAGTCAATGGTGACTGAGGCTTGTGGCTGATGTCATTCTGTTATACAGGTTTGGAACAACACTAAAGTGAGTAAATGCTTCTGGGTAAACTATCCCTTTAAATCCAGCATCCGAATGCACTCTTACCTGGTAGAAGTTTGGCCAGTAGGTGCTGATGGCGAGCTCGACGTGGTTCCAGTTTTGGCTGACGGGTCCGGAGGTGTTCCACACAGGTAAACCCATGGGACTGTTGTTCTCTTTGATGTAAATGTTCAGATGCCCTGGAGTGCCGCCCTCTCTGCCCGCCACATAATACTGAAATATCACGCAGTGTGTGTCGTTTTCTTTGAGCTGTGGCGTGAACAGTAAAGCCTTCTGACCGGCAAAACGACCCGATGAATTCACCATCATAAACGCTGAACCTGTAAGAGAAACCACAACACAAACATGCAGTAAGTTAACATAAACAAGAGATATCATGTGAGCCCTGATGTATGTATTATCAGATACATTTCACCACACTAACTCTTGATATTTGATTAATCTTAACACCATACAATGTACTGTTTATGAGAACATGTGGAATAGATGAATGTGTTTATCAACACGCTAAAAAAGCAGTGTTGTCAGTAATTGATAAGTGAAGCCACTTCATTAAGGGAGCAGCTAAATTCATCTTAATTAGCATTGCTAATTAATGTATATCTGCTTCAATCAAGCTTCAGCCAAATTCAACACACACACACACACACACACACACACACACACACAATTACAGAGACAGACAGAAGAACTCCACTAAAGACACACACACACATTAACCATAATGCCAAACATATTTGCTCCAAATTAAAATAATTAACTGAGAAACTTTTGTTTATAAAATATTTAACTTATTGTTTTTTCCAAAAATTGGCATTACCGCATGAATATTGAATATGATTTATTTATTTTTACTTTCCAGCAAATATAACCATATTGTTATAAATACCGTTTCTATGATATAAAACTGCGTATACCAACATATACTGTATACACTCACTGAGCACTTTATTAGGTACACCTGTACACCTAATTATTCATGTGATTATCTTATCAGCTAATCCTGTGGCAGCAGTGCAATGCATAAAATCATGCAGATATGGGTCAGGAGCTTCAGTTAACCCTTTAAGCTCTGATGGTGTTTTTAAAGATTTCCTGTTTCAGTGGCATACCCAAAATTAAAGGCTCATAATGACAACAACAAAAAACAAGCAGGGTCGAGTGTTTGGTTTCATTGTAAAGAAAATGTAACATTTTTTAACAATATAGATTATGATATATTCTGAGACTCTCAGCCTAAGAAACGGATGAAAAATCACAAAAACAACTGAGCCAAAAAAAAAAACAACTTCTTTCTTATTTTTCTTATTTGACATTATATATCTCTGGGTGTAAATAAGGTGGCTCGGAAAAACTGCTTTTGGTTTGTTTCCAATCATGTCAGCTGTATCTGAGAAAAGTTTTGTCTTGATATGACAAAGCAATCAAAAGTTATAACATTACAAATATAATTTATCATAGTGTCCAAAAACATCTCCAAACAAATAAAACATAATAATTGTACATAAGAACTAATTACACATGCAAACACAACAATGACTAAAGGTTTGTATAGCATGCAGACATGATTTTAGTAATGAGATTTCACAGAATGAGTTTCATTTCGATGTTCACATCAACCATCAGAATGGGGAAAAAATGTGATCTCAGTGATTTGGACCGTGGCATGATTGTTGGTGCCAGACGGGCTGGTTTGAGTATTTCTGGGATTTTCACACACAACAGTCTCTAGAATTTACTCTGAATGGTGCCAAAAACAAAAAACATCCAGTGAGCGACAGTTCTGTGGACGGAAACACCTTGTTGATGAGAGAGATCAACAGAGAATGATCAGACTGGTTCGAGCTGACAAAGTCTACGGTAACTCAGATAACCACTCTGTACAATTGTGCTGAGAAGAATATCATCTCTGAACACACAACATGTCGAACCTTGAGGTGGATGGGCTACAACAGCAGAAGACCACGTCGGGTTCCACTTCTGTCAGCCAAGAACAGAAAGCTCACCAAAACTGGACAGTTGAAGACTGTAAAAACGTAGCCTGTACTGATGAATCTCGATTTCTGCTGAGGCACATATAGCAGGGTCAGAATTTGGTGCCAACTGCATGAATCCATGGACCCAACATGCCTTGTGTCAACAGTCCAGGCTGGTGGTGGTGGTGAAATGGTGTAGGGAATGTTTTCTTGGCACACTTTGGGCCCATTTACACCAATCAATCATTGCTTGAATGCCACGGCCTATTTGAGTATTGTTGCTGACTATGTGCTTCCCTTCATGGCCACAATTTACCCATATTCAAATGGATACTTCCAGCATGATAATGCACCATGTCACAAAGCAAAAGTCATCCAAAACTGGTTTCATGAACATGACAATGAGTTCACTGTTCTTCAGTGGCCTTCCCAGTCACCGGTTCTGAATCCAATAAAAGCTTTGTGATGTGGTAGAACGGGAGATTCGCAGCATGGATGTGCAGCTGACACATCTGCATAAATTGTGTGATGCAATCATGTCAACAAGGACCAGAATCTCAAAGGAATGTTTCCAACATCTTGTAGAATCCATGCCATGAAGAACTGAGGCTGTTTTGTCAGCAAAGGGAGGCCCTACCCAGTATTAGTATCATGTTCCTAATAAAGTGCTCAGTGAGTGTGTAATTTGGTCACACATCCAAACCTTAGATACTAGGTGAGTTGGGATGCGGCCATAATCAATGTTTCTAATCAAACACACATACACACACACACACACACACACACACAGTCTTTTGTGTAGCACCGGAAGATCTGACCCAAGTTCTGCTGGATAATTATCAAAGACAAAGGTTAATATTGTCTCATCTGCAGATAATAACACACAGAGATGAGATGATATTGACAATACTGTCTGTTTAAAGGCCAGAGCTTGTGTTATCTACTGTCTAACACACACACACACACACACACACATGCACACACACCAGATACCAGAGAGAGAGAGAGAATGACCTTATGACCAAAGAATTTCCATTTAATATATTTCATGATTATACATGCTCCTACATTCCTGTTGCTCATCTTGTAGATATTGCTCTAATTCTTTAGAGCTGAGCATAACTACAAATGATATAGTTTTGGTTACATTTATATCTACAGTATATTAATATTCCCTAAAGGTTTTATTAATTTCCATGACTTTTCCAGACCAGCCAACCACAATTTCGAAATTCCCTGCGCTGCAAAAATGACACTGTTCCAAAATCTCACTGCCCACTGTCTACATAGAAAGCTGTCTTCTAAGGCATCATCTGAAGTGAAACACTGATCTGGCAATCAATTGTGAGTCGAGTTGCTGCCTATGTAGGAAGTTTCAAATCAATCACACACGTGATGCTGCCATACTGTAGATTTTGGCCCAAATTATTTATCTTAAAAGGCAGCATAATTTTACTTTCAATGTAACAATTTGGGAACTTGTAAACACGACTTTGGCCCTATTTTCACTCGGTGTTAAGATGCGTTTTGGGCAATCCGTTTGAAATGCGATGACGCTAAAAACAGGTGTAAACATGCTTCTACTTCAACATTTAGAGGTGGCCTGAAAGTGGTTGAAAACGCATGTGACCACATTGAGCTCGTAGTGTCAACGCAGTGAAGCACCGCCTACAGACCTGTCAATCAACCGATGCACTAAAACAGGGTTTCTCAACCAAAGTGGTTCGCGGATCATTGTCTGCTGGGTCGCAAGATCTTTTCTGTTGTGAGTACACATTAACAATTAGAAGGATAGAACTACACATTTGTAATGTTTGGGGCAACAGTGACCTCTCTTGTGGAATCGTGTTAATATCTCCAGGTTTACGTAAACGACTGTAAGTAAGAGGCTGCATTTCTCTGACGTTAATTATTAGCAGTCCAATCACAATAATCCATCAACGATACGAATCATAGTAACGTAGTGTTGCATGCACTAGCTCCATGCATTACCGTAGTTTGAATGCAATCCAATCTCTGGACATCATCAGTTCAGAGCGGCAGTCCCAAGTAGGGTTGCCACCCTTCCCGTATTTAAAGATGAAATTATGCGTCCCGTATCGAACCAATACGGGACACGATTCGTCCTGTATTTAAGCTGGGCCGATGGTGTCACCGCGAAATCGTTGAAGATCGTTAATATAACCTTGATATTCATTGGAAATTGTGCCTAAGGGAGCGATTAAAAGATGTGATTTATTATTTGATTACAAGTGACTTATCTGTGTGTGTGTGTGTGTGTGTGTGTGTGTGCTGTGTATTTTTCCCCTCGGAGCTTCTCATAGGTAAGATGTGTCATGCTCGTCAGCTGTGCTCATTGAGCCTCATTCATGAAACTTCTGTAAATATAAGAGTAAATTCATAGTAATTTACGTATTAAAATGGACCTTCCCAAAAACTTTCTGCCAGATTCACAAACGCTTCGTTCTCCCCAGATTTGTTAGTAAAACGTATGTTAGTGAATTCCAAACATTCGTAAATAGGGGGCGTGTGCACGTTCATTCACAATTATCATAATCCACGGCCATGAAAACACCATATAAGGAAGTCACCAGACTCGCTATTAAATGCTGTTTACATCTATGCAGAACATTAATGAAATCGATGAATGGTGCATTCACATCGTAAAATTCTGAATTAGCAAAGACAATCGCGTCTCAAAGAAAGTGACTTACTCTCATCACGTGTTTTCGCTGACATCAGAGGCTCTTTTGTGATCAAACAGTTCAAGAAGTCAATCAAAATGGTTTGACATAAGTTTAAATAATGGGAGGAGGATGTCCACCATCATTAATCTTCTCTGGTTCAGTTCGCAGCACATCGCCAGCATCATTTGTGAAACTTGTCGGGTAAATCATGACGGAAGCAGTGATATACTTACAACTGGAAGAATCTTCAGAGAAATTAATAGAATGCCTGAAGACGTTCTTTGACCGAAACGTTGTAAGATTTTACAGATTTACAAGCTATACGACAGAGTGCAGGCTTTTTCTACTTTCTCGCCATTGTATTGTGTACACACCTGCACCTGATGTGTTTATTTATAGGTTTAACAGCATTAGCATTGACCGTACGTTATCAACTGAATGTGAATTTTACGATGCCTATATTAAATTATGAAACCTAAATTATAGAGCTCATATAAAATAAAAACTGTCCAACCATTCACGTTAGATGGCATGATTTTATTTTTTCTCGAGAAAATTAAATGCAAACTGTGTCTTTCCAAGAACCTTTGACCCCATGTCAAGCAATTCTGCTGGAAAAATGATAAGCAGATTTGGGAAAAAAAAAAAGAATTATACTTTGAGAAAATTGATTCAAACAGTATTTTTCTAATTAATTATAAACTATGGTTTAAAAAGAAAAAGTTTTTTATATACATGTTATTTTTTTAAAGTTAATTTCACTCATTTAAATATTAGTTATTTTTTCATTAATTATTTAATTTCACTTTGTGGCAGGGAGGAGGGCGTGGCCGGGTCGTGATGCTGCACACCCGGCCCTTAATCAGGCTAATCAAGCCCTCGAGAGGGATAAAGGCGACCGGAGACGGTAGTTCGAGAGAGAGAGAGTTATGGGCAGCTGCCCTGCATGTGTTTATATTTGTGTCTTTTTGTTTTATTAAAAGATTATTTATATTGTCAAGCCGGTTCTCCGATATGCTGTAGTCTGGTCCTCGGCCACTCCACCCTCTAGTGGACGACAGTTGCGCCTCCCCGGGCCGATTGGAGGCAGTCCTCCAGCCCCTGGTGGACGGAATGCCCCGCCGCGTTTTCGGTGGATGGTAGGGGTCACCCCCGCCCCTGGCAGCGGTTTTCCCGATCCAGGCGGTTGGCCAGGAGCCCCTTCCCGTCTGTGGTCGGCGGTCCTCTCTTGACCCTGCCGCGTTTTAGCAGCCGATAGGGGTCTCCTCCACCCCTGACCACTCCTCCGCCCCTCCTCCCCTCGCAGTCGGCGGCCGTTCCTCCGCTCTCAGGCAGCCGGGCTCCTCTGTCCCCCGGTGGATGGCCACAGCTGCTCTATTGGGGTGGATGGTAGTGGCGAGGACTCTACCACGGTGCATCCCTCCTCCTTCCCGGGTTTCGGCACCAGTGTAACAAAGTTCAATGGAAAGGAGGAGGCGAGAACCAGCTTGACAATATAAATAATCTTTTAATAAAATAAAAAGACACAAACATAAACACATGCAGAGCAGCTGCCCATAACTCTCTCTCTCTCTCTCTCTCGAACTGCCACCTCCGGTCGCCTTTATCCCTCTCGAGGGCTTGATTAGCCTGATTAGGGGCAGGGTGTGCAGCATCACGACCCAGCCCGCCCTCCTCCCTGCCACATACTTCTATCAAAATGTAGTCATGATTGTTTGTCTGAAAGAACACGACACGTTCGGATGTCTTACGCATGATTTACACGTGGTCTGGAGCAGGTGTAAATTTTGTTCGTACCAATTAACGTATTGAAAATACGAAATCCTTCATGAATTCGAGAATACATGCTTTACGAACGATTTACTCAAAAATGAGTTCTGCTCGTGTTTCATAAACGAGGCGCATTATCAGTGTTTAGTTTCCGTTTCATCAGCATTCTGCATCAAATAAATTAAGAAAAACTTTGCGTCTCTCCTACAATGTGCATTGGTTTCTTAATTTGCTGTTATTTATTGTGTGACACAAGCCCATTGCAAATCCTCAGTAGCAGCTGTTATGTTTTGCATTTTCCCTAAGCTGATGTTGTGCTGTTTGGGCAGAGAAAAGTTTACATATGTGGCTTGAGCCAAATGCATTTACACTTGACAGAGTTTTGAACTGAATGCATCTCAAACGGTCTCGAATTGGTCTTGGAAGGCATTTTCACGATTGGATAGCAATCCAATCAGTAAAAATGCATAAAGCGACCAAGTGTAAATACCCCCTTAATGGGAGATCTCTTGTTTTGTGCACATCACTACAATGTCCAGTACTAATTCGACAAGTTCTGTTGTCCGAACATCCTTTCTAATAAATAAATAAACAAGGTGGCCCAGGCCCACCCTGGCCAAACTGTAGCTACGCCCCTGAAAGGACTATAACAGTTTTACTATAACAGAACTTTAAAAGAACTTCTAAGTTTGTCTGATATCAACATACAATGATGTGAAGCACACACATCTGAAGCTCAGTTAATACAGGTACACCACTAAAAGAACTCACAATTCTGCTCTAAACGTAATATTTGTGCATTGACTGAATGCAAGTTTAATGAAGACAAACACTGTAAACAAGTGTAAGCGATGATGCGTCTCGTCTGTCCTCTAGTGATCAGATCAACCAAAACACATCTTTATACCAAGTGAAAACAGAGCTTAGAGACTAGATCTTCTAGTGCAAGTGTAACGGGAGCCAGCTGATAGATAGCTGTGCAATGTGTATAAACCTCACTCTCCTGACCTCAAGAGGTGCACCAGCGACTAACGCAAGAGGCTGTAGACTTTAGCCTCCTTGTTAGCACACCCGCCTCCCATGCCGGAGACACCGGTTCGAGTTCCGTACAGAGTGAACACAGCGCTGCTTTTTAATTTATGTGTGACTTAAACAAACACACAGGCCATTGAATCGTCCCTCGGTAAACCATCGCTCTCTCTGTCAGTCTCTTCACCCTCCGCAGTAATGACCACATACTGTCTGCCAGAATAATTAACCACTGACTCCAGCAGCAAATTATAATGAGTCTCTTTTTTAATGTGGCGAGTGTTTTTTCTATTTCTCCTCCTCAACAATAGCATGCTCGGCCCAATTACCGGCAGGCTTCGAGCAGTGAAGAGTGCTTGTAAAGGGCAGCGAGCGCTCGCATCTGACAGGAATGTCTTTATTAGCACTTCAACAGGCACAGTGTCTGATTGGACAAGATCATGAGAGAGACACTTCTGCTATAATGACCCGGACAACACCGTCTGTACATTAGGTGAGGGAAAAAAATCACCTGTACTGTTGAGTCACTGACCGCTCATAACGCCACAATAAGACTTGTTCATATTTCACAAACACATGACCTGCGACAAGCACTGAGAGCCGGTAATGCAGTGTTCATCTCAGGAAAAAAAGATTTATTCACCCTGAAAAATCTTTGAGGACCAAGAAAATTAAATGCATAATTCTGTATAATACTTTTTCTAAAATCTGATTGGATGATCCATGTTTGAAGCTGACATATACACACCTGTGAGCGCAACACAGCTGAATTCTATATGAATAAGGCAGCCATAAACAGGCAATCAGTGTTTGATTCTTAAAGGAACAGTTCACCAAAACAGCTCCTCAACAGTCCAGTGTTGGTGAAGCTTCTTTGAAACTGTTCTACAAGCTCATTATAATTTAATATAGTTAAACTACAGTCAAGCTACTCTTTTAAAAAAAACTAGTTAGCTATTTTGAAGCTATTTAAAGAAAATAATATTTTTACATATATAACAATTCAATCATATCTTCTGATAGTTATATGTTTAATAAGGGTGGCATTCCCTTACGACAACTAACCATGGTTTTACTACAGAAACCATAGTTTAACCATGGTTACCACAGTCATGATTACTACAATAAAACCATGATTCATTTTTGTAAGGATTAAACAAATTGGGTGACAACATTAAATTGAAAACTTAATATATACTTAATATACACTAATAAACCCGAAAACATCCTATTCTATATAACTGAACTGATATATAGTGATAAACAACAGCAATCCACTAAATATTTCACATCAAAAGTCCCTTTAAGGCTGTGTGGAGCTCAAGTGAATCATTTATGTAAACGAGTCCATTTACATGAACTGTCTGAAAGAACCAACTCACTAAAATGAATCAGAGTTCCAATGTTAAATATAAGCGAATCGTTTATTTTAACCGGTTCATTTACTTGAACTGTCCGAAAGAACCGACTCACTAAAATGAATCAGAGTTCCCAATGTTAAATATAAGAGAATCGTTTATTTTAACCGGTTCATTTACATGAACTGTCCGAAAGAACCAACTCACTGAAAAGAATCAGAGATCCCAATGTTAAATATAAGAGAATCGTTTATTTTAACCAGTTCATTTACATGAACTGTCCGAAAGAATCGACTCATTGAAAAGAATCAGAGCTCCCAATGTTAAATATAAGAGAATCGTTTATTTTAACCAGTTCATTTACATGAACTGTCCGAAAGAATCGACTCACTGAAAGGAATCAGAGCTCCCAATGTTAAATATAAGAGAATCGTTTATTTTAACAAGTTCATTTAAATGAACTGTCCGAAAGAACCGACTCAATGAAAAGAATCAGAGCTCCCAATGTTAAAAATAAGAGAATCGTTTATTCGAACCAGTTCATTTACATGAACTGTCCGAAAGAACCGACTCACTAAAATGAATCAGAGTTCCCATTTGTTAAATATAAGAGAATTGTTCATTTTAACCGGTTCATTTACATGAACTGTCCAAAAGAACCGACTCACTAAAATGAATCAGAGTACATTTGATGGCCAATTTCAAGCGATTCCTCACAGACTCGTGACATAAGAAAGTATCAAATCATAACTTTAATTTGAGCTTGTCTATTGGTTGTTCACACACAGTGATTATGATGATCCGCTTGTGTGATACACACAACAGTGTGATTCGAGATCACTAATGCCATGAGATTTCAAAGAGAAACCCGCTGCTCTGACAAGGTGAAACCACCTCGGCACTCATTTACTCACCGTCTGTGAGCATGTGTGATCTGTGAGGCGGGCACACACGTTTATTTCAAGCGTCTAGACATCTGATGCTTCATTAGTGCATGCTGGGATACTGGCTGAGCTCGTCACAGCAGCACAGCTAATAAAAAAACTCCTGGACAAGCTGGTCATCATACAGCATTATTATCAAGTTTCAAATGTGGGAGTGATTTTTAATAATGAGATATGTTTAAATACAGCACAGCTTAAAATAAAACCAAACTCCCTGTCATTTAATTCCACACTCCAGCAAATGTGTCTTTAAACAAGACGAGTTATTATTCAATAAAATCTGCCTTTGTACTATGTGAGTGTGTTCTGATGGTTTTTACCATCACATAAAGTTGTTTTATTAAACTGCCAGACGCCTCTTACGGGTACCATAAGCAGTACCATTTAGTAGTTGATGTTCATTTTTCTTGTGTATCTTTTTGTAAATAAAATTAATTTTATTCCTCGTCTTCCTCGTGTTGATAATACAGTGAGAGGCTCTAAAGTTCAGACAGAATTTCACAAAATCCTTCAAGTCATTCAGATGACGACTTCCTCACATGTACATATTTCTAATTGAATAGTCTATTTGGACCATTCTTATACTGTAAAAAAATTCTTTAGCTGGTGCCCCGTGGGAAACTGAGATATATATATATTAAAATGGTCCAAAAAACTAATAAAAAAAAAAAAAAAAAAAAAACACTTTAATATCATAGTAAATATCCCCACCAAAAAACACAGTATTACCATTACCATGGTCCATGTAAAAAAACAACAACATGGTATGAACATGGTCCCAAAAAATTATATTATCCAAAAAACATGGTATTATTAAAAAAAAAAAAACATGGCATTACCATGGTACATCTCCAAAAAAATCATGGTATTATTAAAAAAAGCATGGTATTGCAGCCAGGGGGTCTGGGTATCTCAGCAAATAAAGACGCTGACTACCACCCCTGGAGTCACGAGTTTGAATCCAGGGCGTGCTGAGTGACTCCAGCCAGGTCTCCTAAGCAACCAAATTGGCCCTGTTGCTAGGGAGAGTAGAGTCACATGGGGTAACCTCCTCGTGGTCACTATAATGTGGTTCTCGCTCTCGGCGGGGCGCGTGGTGAATTGTGCGTGGATGCCGCGGAGAATAGCGTGAAGCCTCCACACACGCTACGTCTCTGCGGTAACGCGCTCAATAAGCAACATGATAAGATGCGCGGATTTAACTGAGATTCGTCCTCCGTCACCCGGATTGAGGCGAGTCACTACGCCACCATGAGGACTTAGAGCGCATTGGGAATTGGGCATTACAAATTGAGGAGAAAAAGGGGAGGGAAATCCAATAAACAAAAACATAAAAAACATGGTATTACCATAGACAGAGTACTAGTTCTCCTGAATATAGTTCAAAGATCAAATCTGTTTTAATACCCGTCATCATGTAAGTACTGATAAAATCACACTGCAAGTTACTTTCTATACCACTATACACATCTGCAAAAGTAAATGTTCCAGTCAGTTCTCCTCAGTGGCAGCTGATCACTTCATTGAGCTCAAACTGACACCAAACTGTCCGTCTCTAATCATCAGAGTCTATAGGTTTGAGGGAGAATTTAGATTCATTATGCTGGGAGAGACGGTACGAGCGGGGGTTGTAATTTCCAGTAATGACTCGCGCTCATTATTCTGTTCTCATTCAGGTCCTGAACCCTGTGAAAATCATTATGTGGTTGAAATGGGAATGAAGGGGCCGCTCTTTAAACTTAAACCCTCCAGGTCTCATTTGCTAATAAAACTCGGCGAGGTCACACCCCAAGAAAAGGCCTGCTGGCGGTTCTCAAATGTCAATGTAGACAAGCCTATTCTCACATTCTGCCACCAATCAAAAACGCTCTAGCTGTGAGAGTTCACCCGGCCGCATGAAGAACCGTTGGCCTCGGCTCAATTTTCTTCAGCCCTCACTCAAAAACCCGCAAGAAAAGATGAGAAAAAATAACAGTGATTGAGTCGCTTCTCTTGTTCCGGGGGCTTCTTTTGTCTGAGACTAACAATGAGGAAAGGAAAAGTATTCATTCCATCTGTCTGTCTCATAAAAGCTCAAGAACTTTCATAAACTCTGAGGAAAAAATTCTGTGGAAAATCACTTTTTAAGGACTGCCGTGTCTATCTTCTATAGCTCGGAGCTAATTGGCCAGGGAACAGTCAGTGTTAGTCGTTTCATGATGCGATCAGCTGTTCACCAGTGAACTCGCACACGTCCTACAAAATTTTAATGACATTATCTGTGGCGTGTCATCATGCCGTGAACTGACATGGATTAGTTCACCTAAAATTAAAACCCTGTCATCATTTAGCTGCACGCCATCGTGTTCCAAACACGTATGACATTCGTGTTTACGTGTAACAGAAAAGATGATATTTAGCAAAATACACAAATGGCTCAAAGGACAAAGACCCCATAAGTGTCATTAAAGTACATGTGGCAGGGAGGAGGGCGGGGCCGGGTCGTGATGCTGCACACCTGGCCCCTAATCAAGCCCTCGAGAGGGATAAAGGCGACTGGAGGCGGCAGTTCGAGAAAGAGTGAATTACGGGCAGCTGCCCTGCATGTGTTTATGTTTGTGTCTTTTTGTCTTATTAAAAGATTATTTATATTGTCAAGCTGGTTCTCGCCGCCTCCTTTCAATTGAAATTTGATACACTGGTGCTGAAATCCGGGAGGGAGGACGGATGTGCCATAGTAGAGTCCTCGCCACTACCATCCACCCCAACGGAGCAGCCGCGGCCATCCGCCGGGGGACGGAGGAACAGCCACCGTCCACAAGGGGAGGAGGGAGAACCGCTGCCATGGGTGGGGGAGACCCCTTCCGTCCACCGAAAACGCGGCAGGGCGTAACGTCCGCCAGGGGCTGGAGGACTGCCTCCGATCTGCCCGGGGAGGCGCAGCTGTCGTCCAGGCCGAGCCTATGGCATATCAGAGGACCAGCTTGACAATATAAATAATCTTTTAATAAAACAAAAAGAAACAAACTTAAACACATGCAGGGCAGTTGCCCATAACTCTCTCTCGAACTGCTGCCTCCGGTCGCCTTTATCCCTCTCGAGGGCTTGATTAGCCTGATTAGGGGCCAGGTGTGCAGCATCACGACCTGGCCCCACCCTCCTCCCTGCCACAGTACCATAGCCAAAGCCCATTTCATGAAGATCTGAGTTAATAATAATAAAACAAAATAACGTGTTATTAACATTGTACATGTCCAGAAACATATGGCATAATCCTAGTACATGGTAAAAGATGGTATAATCATGGTGCATGTCAAAAAAATATGGTATTACCATAGAAAATTTCCAAAAGCATGGTATTACCATTTTTTTTTTTTATGCATTTTGCAGACCCAATCTGAACCGACTTACAGTGCATTCAGTGTATACATTTGATCAGTTTGTGTGTGTTCCCCGAGAATCGAACTCATGATCATGGCATTGCTAGCGCTGTGGAGGTGAGGGCATGGTTGAGCGCCCGTCTGGGGAGAGAGAAAGTGGTATGGACACCCACCTGAGATGAATTGCAGCTAATTACTGTTTCTGTGTTGACAGTGAGAGACGGGGGAGATAAAAAGGGCTGAGTACACAGAGAGGAGAGAGATTGACACATCTGAGACTGCATGTCTGTGACCAAGACTATTTTAGTTTACACGCTGAAAAGCTGGACTCTGAAACACAGTCTTTGTTTGACTTACGCTGGAAAGTGATTTTCTGCTGGTGTGAATAAAATCGGACTCATGTGGAACGTGGCTCCCGCTTCCTCCTTTATCTGTCCAACAATGAACGTTTTCACACATGCCATTACTGTCATTACTATGGTATATTTTCAAAAAACATGGTTTTACCATGGTAAATTTAAAAAAAAACCCACTATATTACCATGGTACATATCTATAAAATATGGTATTAAAATAGGAAATTTCCAAAAGCATGTTATTATGATGGTACATGTCCAAAAACACAGTTTTACTCTGGTATGTTTCCAAAAAAACATGCATCACATTTACATTTACATTTATGCATTTGGCAGATGATTTTATCCAAAGTGATTTGCACTTATTACAGGGACAATCCCCCTGGAGCAACCTGAAGTTAAGTGCCATTCTTTTAGGACACAATGGTGGTGGCTGTGGGGACCAAACCGGCAGCACCAGGTCATCTGCATAGAGCAAAACTTGATGTCTTTGTCTTGCAGAGTGAGTCCAGGAGCTGTAGACTGTTCCAACTGCACCGCTAATTCATTAATGTAAATGTTGAACAGTGTTGGACTCAGACTACAGCCCTGCCGCACTCCTCTCTTCTGGGTGAAGAACTCTGTTTGTTGCCAATTCTTATTGCACATCTGTTGTCCAAATACATATCTATCTATCATCTGTCTGTCTGTCTGTCTAACTGTCTGTCTGTCTATCTAGCTATCATCTGTCTGTCTATCATCTGTCTGTCTGTCTGTCTGTCTCTTCTATCTGTCTATCTATCATCTGTCTGTCTGTCTGTCTAACTGTCTGTCTGTCTATCTATCTATCATCTGTCTGTCTGTCTAACTGTCTGTCTGTCTCTTCTATCTGTCTGTCTATCTATCTATCATCTGTCTGTCTGTCTAACTGTCTGTCTGTCTCTTCTACCTGTCTGTCTGTCTGTCTCTCTCTCCTGTGTCTTTCTGTCTGTCTTTCTGTCTGTCTCTATCTGTCTGTCTATCTATCTATCATCTGTCTGTCTGTCTGTCTAACTGTCTGTCTTTCTCTTCTGTCTGTCTGTCTGTCTATCTCTTCTGTGTCTTTCTGTCTGTCTATATGTCTGTCTCTCTCTTCTGTGTCTTTCTGTCTGTCTATCTGTCTCCATCTGTCTTTCTGTCTATCTATCTATCTATCTATCTATCTATCTGCCTGTCTATCTATCTATCTATCTATCTGTCTGTATGTCTGTCTGTCTATCTATCTATCTATCTGTCTGTCTGTCTGTCTGTATGTCTGTCTGTCTATCTCTCTATTCTGTGTCTTTCTGTCTGACTGTCTCTCTCTTCTGTGTCTTTTTGTCTGTCTCTCTCTTCTGTGTCTTTCTGTCTGTCTGTCTCCATCTGTCTATCTATCTGCCTGTCTATCTATCTGTCTGTCTATCTATCTGTCTGGCTGTCTGTCTGTCTCCATATGTCTTTCTGTCTATCTATCTGCCTATCTGTCTCTGTCTGTCTGTCTGTCTGTCTATCTATCTGTCTGTCTGTCATTCCATCTGTCTGTCTATCTATTTGTCTGTCTGTCTATCTATCTATCTATCTATTTATCTATCTGTCTGTCTGTCTATCTATCTATCTATCTATCTGCCTGTCTATCTATCTATCTATCTGTCTGTCTGTCTATCTATCTATCTATCTGTCTGTCTGTATGTCTGTCTGTCTATCTCTCTATTCTGTGTCTTTCTGTCTGACTGTCTCTCTCTTCTGTGTCTTTTTGTCTGTCTGTCTCTTCTGTGTCTTTCTGTCTGTCTGTCTCCATCTGTCTATCTATCTGCCTGTCTATCTATCTGTCTGTCTATCTATCTGTCTGGCTGTCTATCTGTCTCCATATGTCTTTCTGTCTATCTATCTGCCTATCTGTCTCTGTCTGTCTGTCTGTCTGTCTATCTATCTGTCTGTCTGTCATTCCATCTGTCTGTCTATCTATTTGTCTGTCTGTCTATCTATCTATCTATCTATTTATCTATCTGTCTGTCTGTCTATCGATTTATCTATCTATTATCTATCTGTCTATATACACTATATGGACAAAAGTATTGGGACACCTACACATTACACCTACAGGAGCTTTTATGACATCCCATTCTAAATCCATAGGCATTAATATCGAGTTGGTCCCCCCTTTGCAGCTATAACAGCTTCCATTCTTCTGGGAAGGCTTTCTACAAGATTTTGGAGTGTGTCTGTTGGAATTTTTGCCCATTCTTCCAGAAGAGCATTTGTGAGGTCAGACACTGATGTTGGACGAGAGGGCCTGGGTCGCAATCTCCGTTCTAGTTCATCCCAAAGGTGTTCGATAGGGTTGAGGTCAGGGCTCTGTGCGGGCCAGTCAAGTTCTTCCACACCAAACTCATCCAACCATACCTTTATGGACCTTGTTTTGTGCACTGGGGCACAGTCATGCTGAAACATAAAAGGGCCTTCCCCAAACTGTTTCCACAAAGTTGGAAGTATAGAATTTTCCAAAATGTTAATGCCTCAGCTTACTAAGACATTTTGGAAAATTCTATGCTATGCCTATGCATTTAGAATGAGATGTCATAAAAGCTCCTGTCCCAATACTTTTGTCCATATAGTGTACCTATCTACCTGTCTGTCTGTCTGTCTGTCTGTCTATATATCTGTCTGGGTTAGGGTTAGGCTCAAGGACACAATGGTGGTGGCTGTGAGGATCGAACTTTTAAAATAACTTTTGTCACTAGACTCGTGCTTGCCACGAATTGCCATTTTTAATTAGGCCTTCTAAAAATGTTAATATTGGCTATATCAAGACAATATCAACTAGTACTGGTCAAGGAAATAAAAACTGTCTGTCCAGGTGACAGATGTGACGTCTGTGTGTGATCTGTTATATGTGTGAAGACAGTATCCATACAATGATCCAGAACACAGAAGAGGCCGAGGAAAACAACAAGCCCTCTCATTTAAATAATCATTATGCACTATTACAGCTGCTCCATGAAGTACAAAACATCAACCAAAGGACAGAGTTCGTCAGATAAATTAAAGAGACGATCTTCAGGGAAGTAGATACACCTGCTCACAGCAGGAGGTCTAAAAAGTGTCTAATGTAATAATGTAAGAATTTTTTATTGCATCTGATCTTTTATATTGTTCAACTGCCATATAGGTATAACTAATAATAAACTTCCTTTTTTAACTAATTATTGGTTTTGTACCAGTAATTATGCAGCTATGTATTAAGCTGTGTAAATGAGCGAATACTGACTCGTAACAGCTGTGGAAAGGGGTGTGCTTCATAATATTAACAATAAAATCAGTCGGTAGGCACAGAATAGATGTCTACCCACTTTGAGATTTCTGGCCATGTCACTAATATTTCCTAATATGCATAGACTAACAGGCTTATATCATAATGGGGGAGGAAAAGAACAATAATGAACTTATTTTGCTCACGTGCAATTATGAATAATGACGCAGAAAAGCCATGAAGTTTCTTAAAGTGCACGCTTGTTTTCTCAGTCTGTTGTGAGAGCACGTAACACAATGGGTATTATTACTGTCTTTGTGATCAATATTTAAATTATGTAATAGATGTATACAATTTTCAGCATCACATTGATGGATTTTACATGTCTACACACATTTTTTAAGGTGAAAATTTGTATTTTTATTTTAGTGCAGGTCCTGTAATTAAGCGACTAATGTGCGTGTTGCTCATATCTGTGTCCCTACTGCATTCACTTTTTTTTTTTTTACACATATTTCCCTATAAATCAAACCGGCAAACTTCTGCTTACCAGTTCTATGCTTTAGCCCACTACGCCACCACCACTCCTATGGTATTACCATGGCACATGTCCACAAAATATGGTATTACCATGGTAAATATTTAAAAGTATGATATTACCATGTACATGTCCAAAGAATGCAATTAAACTAAATAATAATCGATAGCGTGGTCATGTCTGCTATTGTTTTGAAACAGGCAACAAAAACTTTCAGTGGATGTAATGACTTTTAGACTACAGCAGTTAAATCATGTACGGGTTACGCAGCTGACACGCGTCGGGACATTGTCGGAAACGTAAAAATTAATGACCACGAGGAGAGTCAAACGTCTGCTGAAGATTGAGATGAAATTGTGACAAAAAGAGGTCACACAAATTCGGTGATATGGAAGTGGTTTGGATTTCAAAAGTTCGATAGTGCATTTCCTTCCCCATTAATGGTATGAAATGTACATCATGATAAATATAGATATCGAACAAAATGAAAAAGAATATATAATAATATATATTTTTTTAAATATTGTCATTAAGATACCATAAAAGTAGCCCATTCAACGTGTGTGTGATATTCCATTCATGAGTAAGACCTCCTTTTGTGTTTTACAAAAGGAATCAAATATTTGTCACGTTTTTATGAAACATAAACCGAATATCATAAACTGTGGCACACGATTACTTAAAGCAAATGCTGCCAATTAATGCTGCCTTCATATGCTATTGGAATTATCGGAAGTCCGAGTTTCCTACTCCGTAGTTGGATATGAATGTCCCCTCAAGTTGCAATTACAACTGTGAAACTGAGATAATGTATATTTATGTATGTATATCAGGAACTATTTGATGCTTATTGTATATTTCTATTTCTATTTGATAAATCATCATCACCCACTTGGCTAGCATGTATTACGATGTCAAAATAAGAGTTCCCTAACATTTATGCGTGAATGAACCTGACGTCCTCTGTGTTTTTTGGACATTTACCATGATTATACCGTATTTTATGGACATGCACCATAGTAATACCGTGTTTTTTTTTTACATTTACCATGGTAATACCATATTTTACGGACATGCACCATAGTAATACCACGTTTTTTGGACATTTACCATGGTAATACTGTATTTTATGGACATGCACCATAGTAATACCATGTTTTTTGGACATTTACCATGGTAATACCGTATTTTATGGACATGCACCATAGTAATACCGTGTTTTTTGGACATTTACCATGGTAATACTGTATTTTATGGACATTTACCATGGTAATACTGTATTTTATGGACATGCACGATAGTAATACCATGTTTTTTGGACATTTACCATGGTAATACCGAATTTTATGGACATGCACCATCGTAATACCATATTTTATGGACATTTACCATGGTAATATTGTATTTTATGGACATTTACCATGGTAATACTGTATTTTATGGACATTTACCATGGTAATACCATATTTTATGGACATTTACCATGGTAATATTGTATTTTATGGACATTTACCATGGTAATACTGTATTTTATGGACATTTACCATGGTAATACCATATTTTATGGACATTTACCATGGTAATACCGTATTTTATGGACATGCACCATAGTAATACTGTGTTTTTGGACATTTACCATGGTAATACCGTATTTTATGGACATGCACCATAGTAATACCGTGTTTTTTGGACATTTACCATGGTAATACTGTATTTTATGGACATTTAGCATGGTAATACTGTATTTTATGGACATGCACCATAGTAATACCGTGTTTTTGGACATTTACCATGGTAATACCATATTTTATGGACATGCACCATAGTAATACCATGTTTTATGGACATTTACCATGGTAATACCGTATTTTATGGACATGCACCATCGTAATACCATATTTTATGGACATTTACCATGGTAATATTGTATTTTATGGACATTTACCATGGTAATACCGCATTTTATGGACATTTACCATGGTAATACCATATTTTATGGACATTTACCATGGTAATACTGTATTTTATGGACATGCACGATAGTAATACCATGTTTTTTGGACATTTACCATGGTAATATTGTATTTTATGGACATTTACCATAGTAATACCATATTTTATGGACATTTACCATGGTAATACCGCATTTTATGGACATTTACCATGGTAATACCGTATTTTATGGACATGCACCATAGTAATACTGTGTTTTTGGACATTTACCATGGTAATACCATATTTTATGGACATGCACCATAGTAATACCATGTTTTATGGACATTTACCATGGTAATACCGTATTTTATGGACATGCACCATAGTAATACTGTGTTTTTGGACATTTACCATGGTAATACCATATTTTATGGACATGCACCATAGTAATACCATATTTTATGGACATTTACCATGGTAATACTGTATTTTATGGACATGCACGATAGTAATACCATGTTTTTTGGACATTTACCATGGTAATGCCATATTTTATGGACATTTACCATGGTAATACCATATTTTATGGACATTTACCATGGTAATACCGTATTTTATGGACATGCACGATAGTAATACCATGTTTTTTGGACATTTACCATGGTAATACCGAATTTTATGGACATGCACCATCGTAATACCATATTTTATGGACATTTACCATGGTAATACTGTATTTTATGGACATTTACCATGGTAATACTGTATTTTATGGACATGCACGATAGTAATACCATGTTTTTTGGACATTTACCATGGTAATACCGAATTTTATGGACATGCACCATCGTAATACCATATTTTATGGACATTTACCATGGTAATATTGTATTTTATGGACATTTACCATGGTAATACCATATTTTATGGACATTTACCATGGTAATGCCGCATTTTATGGACATTTACCATGGTAATACCGTATTTTATGGACATGCACCATAGTAATACTGTGTTTTTGGACATTTACCATGGTAATATTGTATTTTATGGACATGCACCATAGTAATACCATATTTTATGGACATGCACCATGATCATTTACCATGGTAATACTGTATTTTATGGACATGCACCATAGTAATACCATGTTTTTTGGACATTTACCATGGTAATACCGTATTTTATGGACATGCACCATAGTAATACCATATTTTATGGACATTTACCATAGTAATACTGTATTTTTTGGACATGCACCATAGTAATACCATGTTTTTTGGACATTTACCATGGTAATACCATATTTTATGGACATGCACCATAGTAATACCATGTTTTTTGGACATTTACCATGGTAATACCGTATTTTATGGACATGCACCATAGTAATACCATGTTTTTTGGACATTTACCATGGTAATACCGTATTTTATGGACATGCACCATAGTAATACCATGTTTTTTGGACATTTACCATGGTAATACCGTATTTTATGGACATGCACCATAGTAATACCGTGTTTTTTTTTTGGACATTTACCATGGTAATACTGTATTTTATGGACATTTACCACGGTAATACCATATTTTATGGACAATTACCATGGTAATACCATATTTTATGGACATGCACCATAGTAATACCATGTTTTTTGGACATTTACCATGGTAATACCATATTTTATGGACATGCACCATAGTAATACCATATTTTATGGACATTTACCATGGTAATACCGTATTTTATGGATATGCACCATAGTAATACCATATTTTATGGACATTTACCATGGTAATACTGTATTTTTTGGACATGCACCATAGTAATACCATGTTTTTTGGACATTTACCATGGTAATACTGTATTTTTTGGACATTTACCATGGTAATATCATATTTTATGGACATTTACCATAGTAATATTGTGTTTTTTGGACATTTACCATAGTAATACCATGTTTTTTGGACATTTACCATGGTAATACCATATTTTATGGACATGTATCATAGTAATACCATGTTTTTTGGACATTTACCATGGTAATACCATATTTTATGGACATGCACCATAGTAATACTATGTTTTTGGATATTTACCATAGTAATACCATGTTTTTTGGACATTTACCATGGTAATACCATATTTTATGGACATGCACCATAGTAATACCATGTTTTTTGGACATTTACCATGGTAATACCATATTTTATGGACATGCACCATAGTAATACTATGTTTTTGGATATTTACCATAGTAATACCATGTTTTTTGGACATTTACCATGGTAATACCATATTTTACGGACATGCACCATAGTAATACCATGTTTTTTGGACATTTACCATGGTAATACCATATTTTACGGACATGCACCATAGTAATACCATGTTTTTTGGACATTTACCATGGTAATACCATATTTTACGGACATGCACCATAGTAATACCATGTTTTTTGGACATTTACCATGGTAATACCATATTTTACGGACATGCACCATAGTAATACCATGTTTTTTGGACATTTACCATGGTAATACCATATTTTACGGACATGCACCATAGTAATACCATGTTTTTTGGACATTTACCATGGTAATACCGTATTTTATGGACATGCACCATAGTAATACCATGTTTTTTGGACATTTACCATGGTAATACCGTATTTTATGGACATGCACCATAGTAATACCGTGTTTTTTTTTGGACATTTACCATGGTAATACTGTATTTTATGGACATTTACCACGGTAATACCATATTTTATGGACAATTACCATGGTAATACCATATTTTATGGACATGCACCATAGTAATACCATGTTTTTTGGACATTTACCATGGTAATACCATATTTTATGGACATGCACCATAGTAATACCATATTTTATGGACATTTACCATGGTAATACCGTATTTTATGGATATGCACCATAGTAATACCATATTTTATGGACATTTACCATGGTAATACTGTATTTTTTGGACATGCACCATAGTAATACCATGTTTTTTGGACATTTACCATGGTAATACTGTATTTTTTGGACATTTACCATGGTAATATCATATTTTATGGACATTTACCATAGTAATATTGTGTTTTTTGGACATTTACCATAGTAATACCATGTTTTTTGGACATTTACCATGGTAATACCATATTTTATGGACATGTATCATAGTAATACCATGTTTTTTGGACATTTACCATGGTAATACCATATTTTATGGACATGCACCATAGTAATACTATGTTTTTGGATATTTACCATAGTAATACCATGTTTTTTGGACATTTACCATGGTAATACCATATTTTATGGACATGCACCATAGTAATACCATGTTTTTTGGACATTTACCATGGTAATACCATATTTTATGGACATGCACCATAGTAATACTATGTTTTTGGATATTTACCATAGTAATACCATGTTTTTTGGACATTTACCATGGTAATACCATATTTTACGGACATGCACCATAGTAATACCATGTTTTTTGGACATTTACCATGGTAATACCATATTTTACGGACATGCACCATAGTAATACCATGTTTTTTGGACATTTACCATGGTAATACCATATTTTACGGACATGCACCATAGTAATACCATGTTTTTTGGACATTTACCATGGTAATACCATATTTTACGGACATGCACCATAGTAATACCATGTTTTTTGGACATTTACCATGGTAATACCATATTTTATGGACATGCACCATAGTAATACCATGTTTTTTGGACATTTACCATGGTAATACCATATTTTAATGGTACATTTCCAAAAACATGGATAAAATCGCTATAGAATAATTCCAATAGCACATGATGGCAGCATAAAACAATGCCAAATGCTACATGATACGATGCCAGTCTTTGACAGTGAGTAGATCCTGATACACTGATGTGACTTGTGTGTTTATTTTTCTCAACAATGCGATTTTGACTAGGTGCAACTTTATTTCTGGAAAATACGATATATTGATGGGAGAATAATTGCAATCGCAAAGCGCTTTAAACACCCTTGTTGCCCTATAATCTCATAACCGGGTGTTTTCTGTCCCTCATGACTTTTCCTCAGTGTAGCGGACAGCACAATCTCACGTTTGACTTCACACACACAGTTACGAATGGTGCAAATGCAATTAGCGTGTTGTGGCATGATGGTAATGGCCGTTTCCAGCGGGACAGCTCATCTACGGCTGATTTGATTGAAGTTGTGATTTAATTCCTGGCGTCCTTGATGCCGCTTTATGATAGAATAAACGCATCACTTCCTGTCTCTCCGAGCGACCTGCGGCAGTGATGTTTTCTAACCGCAGGGGGGATGAAAAGCCGTATTACTGTATGCACAACAGTTAATTCAGTTAATGAGGCCATAAAAACAAATAACATTACAGGCGCGACTTCATTAGGAAAAATAGCAAGAATTTCACTGCTTTTTGATCTTCAGAGACAAATATTCTGGATTTCTTAAGCCGTGTGAAATGTTTCTGAATGTTTCTGCAAGAGATGAAATCACATTTGGTTTGTAAATGGAGCAGATGAAGATAACCGTATGCATTTAGAGTAGAACACAACATCGGTATGCAAAGAGAACGGGTGTGAACAGTCAACGGTCAGATAATATGACACACTCAATGACTGTCAAAGTGCACGAAAAGTTGAAAACGCTGCCTGAGAAAGTAGCACAGTTTGAGACATTGAGATCTCTTCTGAAACTCCAGAGGACAAACATGTGAGATTACTGGATCAATACAGCTGTGAATGTGCACTCAGAAACATCAATAGCATTCATGGTATGCATTATCAATAGCTGTTTTGACGAGCATAAATATTTCTTACCTTTATATCTTTTACTCTGATTGGACCACTAAACTCATAATGTGTATCTTCTACATTTTGGTCATATGAACAACCAGTCAGAAATTACTCTGATTTAAGTCTCACGAGTTGGACATGGTGAAATGAATCATTTGCGGTTCAGGAGGATATTGATTCAGTAATAAGGCTGGCTGATAAAAGTCCTTCGTTTGGAGGTAGTGTTGTATGTTTTATGAGGCAGACTCAAAATAACCGACTCATAAGAGTCATTCAGTCGGGAATCAGACTACACTGATTATGCTTTGTGTTTTGTGCTGTAGATTCAAAAGAACCGACTCATAAGAGTCATTCGTTCAAGAATCAGACTGCACTGATTATGCTTTGTGTTTTGTGCTGTAGATTCAAAAGAACCGACTCATAAGAATCATTCTTTCAGGAATCGGACTGCACTGATTATGCTTTGTGTTTTGTGCTGTAGATTCAATAGAACCGACTCATAAGAGTCATTCGTTCAGGAATCGGACTGCACTGATTGTACTGTGTTTTGTGCTATAGATTCAAAAGAACCGACTCATAAGAGTCATTCATTCAGGAATCAGACTGCACTGATTATGCTTTGTGTTTTGTGCTGTAGATTCAAAAGAACCGACTCATAAGAGTCATTCGTTCAGGAATCAGATGCACTGATTATGCTTTGTGTTTTGTGCTGTAGATTCAAAAGAACCGACTCATAAGAGTCATTTGTTCAGGAATCAGACTGCACTGATTATGCTTTGTGTTTTGTGCTGTAGATTCAAAAGAACCGACTCATAAGAGTCATTCGTTCAGGAATCAGATGCACTGATTATGCTTTGTGTTTTGTGCTGTAGATTCAAAAGAACCGACTCATAAGAGTCATTCATTCAGGAATCAGACTGCACTGATTATGCTTTGTGTTTTGTGCTGTAGATTCAAAAGAACCGACTCATAAGAGTCATTCGTTCAGGAATCAGATGCACTGATTATGCTTTGTGTTTTGTGCTGTAGATTCAAAAGAACCGACTCATAAGAGTCATTCGTTCAGGAATCAGACTGCACTGATTATGCTTTGTGTTTTGTGCTGTAGATTCAATAGAACCAACTCATAAGAGTCATTTGTTCAGGAATCGGACTGCACTGGTTGCTCTGTGTGTGGTGGTCATTCTAAATGGAATCGGTTCTGAATAAGACTCTTGGTTCCTCTCGGTGTGTGTGTTTGTGTGTATGTGTGTGTTTTTGTGTGTTTGTGTGTGTGTGTGTGTGTGTGTGTGTGTGTGTCTGTGCATGCATATGCATATGTTGTTAGATATGATTCTTGTTGACTATTACAGTGAAACTGATTGAGACCATTTAATAATAATTAATAATAATAATTTTATTTATTTATCACACATTATATGTTTGCACATATACAGTGAAATTTTTTTTTTTTTTTTTCACATATCCCAGCTAAGCTGTGGTCAGAGTGCAGGGTCAGCCATGATACCGCGCCCCTGGAGCAGATTGGGTCAAGGGCCCAACAGTGGCATCTTGGCAGTACTGGGGCTTGAACCCCCAATCTTCTGATCAGTAACCCAGAGCCTTAACCACTGAGCCACCACTGCTCCACTCAGAGCCACTCAGTGCTCACAGAGAGGCGAGTTTCACTTTACACCTTTCATTCAGAGAGACAGAGTGTGTTGTGTGTTTCCTCATCAGATCTCATGTGTGTGTGTCACTCCTGAAGGCCAGAATACAGTCTGCAGTGACACTGAAGTTCTTCAAGGAGCAGAGAGCCACTAATTACCCACAACTCCACGGGGCAGTGATCTCGCGCCCTGCGCCAGCTCACCCTGAGGGTCGACACACAATCACATTCTCATGCAAATGAGGTTTCCTGCGACGGCTGTCCCCCTACAGATG
Source organism: Myxocyprinus asiaticus (assembly GCF_019703515.2). Taxonomy (NCBI): domain Eukaryota; kingdom Metazoa; phylum Chordata; class Actinopteri; order Cypriniformes; family Catostomidae; genus Myxocyprinus; species Myxocyprinus asiaticus. The sequence goes on along the minus strand of NC_059349.1, from coordinate 55,306,021 downwards.
TTAGACGGGGTTGAGCAGTCGGTGTCACTTGCAGGTCAGAGCGACGACTGGACGGCCCGTGCGGCACCCGCCGACACATATTAATTCACTGGAGGAAGTAAACACAGCGTGCTGGCAGGTCATTTCTCCACCGCTAGAATCTCTCGCAGGACGTGTACGTGACAAATATATTCACGTGAAGAGATAAGCAGACAATGCTCAAATTTAATTACAAGACACATAAGTATACATGATGGTGGATCATCGTACCATCGACCCACACAGATGGGCACTCCGCTTCTATCACCCCACATCAGTTCATTATTGTCAATAAGGTGCTGCCGGTCTGTCTGAAAAGCCTCACCTGCTGGAGGCCAAAAGTGCGAGAGGGATGAATGTTAAATACTGCGTTTAGTTAATCAGGTCTGTGAAAACACAAAATATAATGTAACTAAATGCAAAAATGTACTTAAAGCGGAAGTATGTCATTTCTGCGACACTAGTGCCACTAGTGAACAGAATTGCAAAAATGAAATAAACATTTCAAAACAGATTTCTGAATATGCCATATTCTGCTGTTGTTCAAACAGTCAGATAGTCCCGCCCCCAACTCACGCCATTGGTTGAGTCAGTGTTGTTTGGGCGGGTCTAAGCGGGTCACTCAAAACAAACAGGAATTGTATAGCACCACAGAGACACAGTGTTTACAGTTTTTGAGGAAATAAACCTATTAATGGCTTACTTATCATTGTCTCTGCATATTAAGCTGGAATAAAATAAGTATTTTAACCCCTTACACCCTGAAGGCATTTTTAAGTATTTCATGCTTAAATTACATACCCAAAAGTAAGAGCTTATAACCCTAAAAATGAATTTAAAAGCAATATTTGAGAATTGGTCAGATCAGCTATAGATCATAGGAAAGATAAGAGTCTACGCTTTAAAACGACACCTAATTTGTGCAGATCAAGCAAGCGGTTGTTGAGTAATACCTATATATATATATATATATATATATATATATATATATATATATATACTTTTGTTCGCGCTCAGCACCCCCTGCTGGCCCGGTGCTGGGCCACGCCGAGTGTAGGATATTAGATGTTAACTAGAGGTCGACCGATAGTGGATTTTGCCAATTCCGATAGGTTAGGTGGTGGGAAAGACCGATAACTGATTAATCGGTCGACAGTTTTTCAAACAGATTCATTTAATGTTACAATATTCTCTTAGTCAGCATGGACAGAGTCGAAAATTAATAAAATCCCAGATGAACTTTATTTTTCAACCAAAATCCCAATAATAATAATCAGAAAAAATATATATTTTGTGCATAACGTGGGACTTTTAACACTAAACAAGCCTGAAACACCCCAGGGACTTTTATTTTGAAATGACGGAGACTTGGCTCCGTTACAATGTTCTATATTTAATATTGACCAAATTAGGGGCCTGGGTATCTCAGCGAGTATTGACGCTGACTACCACACCTGGAGTCGCGAGTTTGAATCCAGGGCATGCTGAGTGACTCCAGCCAGGTCTCCTAAGCAACCAAACTGGCCCGGTTGCTAGGGAGGGTAGAGTCACATGGGGTAACCTCCTTGTGGTCACTATAATCTGGTTCGCTCTCGGTGGGGCGCGTGGCGAGTTGTGCATGGATGCCGCGGAGAATAGCGTGAATCCTCCACATGCGCTACGTCTCCACGGTAACGCGCTCAACAAGCCACATGATAAGATGCGCGGATTGACGGTCTCAGACACGGAGGCAACTGAGATTAAGGCGAGTCACTACGCCACCACGAGGACTTGGAGCACATTGGGAATTGGGCATTCCAAATTGGCGAGAAAAATGGGAGAAAAAACAAAACAAATATTGACCAAATTAAGCTTTTTATAGCCTATATTATTATTATTATTATTATTCACAAATCGCATTTTTCTTTGCATTCCCTCGATTCAATTAAAATAAAACAAATTTTCAGAGGAACATGGAAGAATAATAAAAAATAAAAATAAAACTATCTGCAACTATCGGCACAGATTAATTGATAAAGCGATATATCAGTCAACCTATAATTTTATCACTGAACATGTTACATACTTCAGCTTTAATAACCCTAGTTTTAAATAAAACTGTTTTTATTAATAATACAGTAATACTTATACAGAACAGAACTTTTACCATTTCTGACTGATGTTAATTGTGAAATGTTTATTTTTGCCTTGTTTTATTCAATTGGCATGAAGGAGTTGCTAAGTTTTTTATCTTTTATTTTATTGCTCCTCATTCCAAATCTGGAGAAATGATGTCATCTCCTCCTCACTGCATGTCAGTGCATTATATTCGTTTTGTAGGCTATAATAATAAAGTCAAAATATTAGAAAAATGTGCAGTGCAGAAATCACGCAATTGTGTAATTATTAAAAATTGAATTAACTGATTAAATTGAAGTATTTGACATAAAAAGATGACAAAGATGACAATATTGTTTTTTTTTTTTACTTATAAAGGAAAAAATATTGCTCCTTAATGGAAAAGTTAATAGACAATTTTCACACAATAAATACTGACTTTTCTAATCAACAGATTTTAGGTTAAAATGAATATTCCACACTGTCACTCATGTCACCAGAAATCCCCAACTCTTGCTGAAAATGAATGTGTGAACGCCCCTTAAACACTCATAATAGTGAACAATCGCAAAACTTAAAGGCCAAATAAAAAATGCATTAAAAATCACAGCGATAATCACAAAGTTGCATCATTTTAAATCACTAACAAATATATCATGAATATCTGATATACTGCCCAGCCTTAATAACACAGACAAACACACAAAAAAGGAAGCGTTCAATTTCATCGACACACAAACACACACAGAAAGATTGTCTGTTTGACATTAGCAGCGGTCTTGCAATGAATGCTCCTCTGTCACTTTAGTGTGAGACGGGATGTAATCTATCTGTGCAACAGTGTGTGTGTGGGAGTGTGTGTGTGTGTGATTTAAGAGGAAACAATCTCCATTTATTTGGAATGCTTTCTTTGTCATGACACAGAAAAAAGGATCTTCTCCATTAGTGTAATTCCTGAGGAGCCGTCAGTCCCTCACGAGAGCGCAGGCCTCGTCTCAAATCAAATCAAACACAATCAATGCAACATTAAAGAGAGAGACACACACAAACTACGGGAAAAGCATTCTAATGACTTCTAAGATGCCAGTGCTGAGGGGAAAAAATGCTTTAATTAAAATAGATTTGGGTGTTTTGATATCAAAATTCATTCCCGAGCTTTTGTCTTCCCTTCCATTAGCAGCACAATGGAGTCAGTGCATCGTTATTGAATGCTAGTCACATCTATGGTCTTTTACCGTAACATGTGCAACAACAGGCGGGTTACTGGTGGAACGTTATCAGTGTATTGAGTACTGTAGGGTTATTTTGATGGTTTTATTGTCTAATAGACTGCAACAGTGACGCCAACTATTCTTAGTTTCTTAGTTTGGTATCATCTAGAGATGTTGATGACAAAAACAATTACAAGAATTAAAAATAAAATATGAGGGAATATGTTTTTGGGTGTGGCCCATAATCACCCTCTTGATGATTGACTGCCGAACAATTTTTATTTGTATTTATTTGAGCTTTTTGTCAGAAGACTCTCCAGATGAAATATGCCAAATTTCGTGCAAATTTCATAGAATAAATATTAGTGTATTTTGGAATTTTCATTTTCAAAATCAATATTTTGGCGTTTTTAAGGGAATAAATAAAGGTACATTTCTAGTTTCAACATTATTTGTACTTCAGATGTTTGTTGTGTTGGACAAGAAAAACTAGCTTCATACCATGTGACCCACATTTGGTTTTCGACCACTGAAAATGGGTAAAATTGAACAATTATTGCACGGAGCCACACTGAAAGCCTCATATCTCTGCAATTCAACCATGTAAAAAACCTTACCCTAAAATAATGGTGAATTACTGACGAATTCAAGTCTCATGTCTCATTGTCTGAGTAATCAATATATTGTCGTGCATGATGTAAACATGCTCAGTGACTGGAGTCATGTGGTTTAGTGGTTACTGAAAGGTTGCAGGTTCAAACACCTGAAGCGGTGCTTTGTACACTGCAAAAATATTTTTTTATATATATTAAAAACAAGTTTAATAAAATATAAAAAATATATATTTGTATTTATAAAATAGAATATATACAATATATATATATATATATATATATATATATATATATATATATATATATACACACACATACACACACACGTTCAATTTATTTAATTAATTATATAATTATTATATATTATATTAATTTTAATATATATATATATATATATATATATATATATATATATACATACATACATACACACACACACACACATGTTCAATTTATTTAATTAATTATATAATTATTATATATTATATTAATTTTAATATATATATATATATATATATATATATATATATATATATATATATATATATATATATATATATATATATATATATATATATATATATATATATATATATATATATATATATATATATATATATATATATATATATTTATTTATTTATTTTATTTTTTTCTCCCCAATTTTGGAATGCCCAATTTCCAATGCGTTCTAAGTCCTCGTGGTGGCACAGTGATTCGCCTCAATCCGGGTGGCGGAGGACGAATCTCAGTTGCCTCCATGTCTGAGCAGTGGTGGAGCTAGTGGGTGGCCAGGGGTGGCCGTGGCCACCATGGACCGAAGCCTGGCCACCCCATTGGCCACCCCACTCGCAACTGCCGCTTTGGTCATTTTTTGTCTTGGGCACAATTAAGTTTTTAGAGGTGTCTCTGTACAACCGCATAACACAGGAGTCTTAACATGTGCACACACCAAGGTCGCTGCACCTCTCTGTCCCGGGTGTCACTGTCACTGCCACCCCTGTGAAAAACTCCTAGCTCTGACCCTGCGTCTGAGACCGTCAATCCACGCATCTTATCACGTGGCTTGTTGAGCATGTTACCGCAGAGACGTAGCACGTGTGGAGGCTTCACGCTATTCTCCGCGGCATCCACGTACAACTCACCACGCGCCCCACCGAGAGCGAGAACCACATTATAGCGACCACGAGGAGGTTACCCCATGTGACTCCACCCTCCCTAGCAACCGGGCCAATTTGGTTGCTTAGGAGACCTGGCTGGAGTCACTCAGCATGCAAAAATGTAATATATATTTATTTAAAAAAATATTTTTGTACAAAAATCTGTTTGAAATTTTGTAAAAATTCTTATGCAATTATGCGTTGCAAGTACGTTTATTTATAGATCGTTTTACTGGAAAACAAGACCAAAAAAACTGATTAAAAATTATTTTTGGTCCAGAGTAAAATAGCACCATCGTGCCCTTGAGAGAAACACTTGACCTCAGATAACTCTAGGTGGATTATTGCACTAGTTAAAACCCCCCCCCCACTGTAAGTAAGGTTTGTCATTGGGAGGGTACAATTGGGAATGTTGTCATGGGCGAGGGAGCCCCAATAAATGTGTCTTTTCATTGCTAAGTGTATAGGGACTGGGGCCCACCATATATCTTTGTCTTTGGTCCTATGAATTCAACTAACCCTGCTGTAAATAAAAGTCCCTTCTACATAAAGTATAAAACTGAAAAACTGACTTAGAGCTGCCTTTAATATGTGGCTTTGAGTCACGTTTGAGACCCGTCGCCACCTTGGCCTTCATCAAAACAAAACGAATAACCCCAAAAAAGACTTGCACCAAATGTAAAGCCACATTCATAACATTAAATAGAGTTAATTTGTCAGTAAAGTTTCTGAAAGTAAAAGTGTCTCTTACCAGGAGGCATCCACGGATCTAATGAAGGCTTTTCACTGGTGTCAAATTGCTCCCAGTCAAGGTCATCGTCGCGCCCTTGAGTGTATCCGCACGATGAAAAAGGTTTCTCGAAGTCACAATCACCTGCAGCAAAAAGACAGATATTTAAATTGACACAATGTTTTTCATCACCTCATCCAGGAAGCGAGCAAACACATCTATTACATCCGCTCCTCTTTAATCCGCCTGCGTTTTTCCTAGGCCTAATGTGATATGCCAAACAACAGGAGCGCTTAAACAGAGATGGAGAGGGATTCGAAGCGTACGCACGGCACAACATATATTACAGTCATTAGCCACGCCGTGTGCCAATTTCACAATGACAGAAATGAAGTGTCCAAAGTCTATCATCGTTAAACGCTGGCATGCCATCGAGCATAAATTTGATTCATTTTGCAGCGCCGTGCGACCAGACTTCCCCCTCAAATCATCTAGCGTTAGTCCTCATTCATCCTAATTCTCCTCGCGGGACACGCGGCCGCACGCCACTGCGCTGCCAACAGCATTGTCTCCATGCGACTGCTGAGAGATGGTGTGTTTTTAATGTCTGCTCTAAAGAGATGGAACAACATAAGACATAATGGAAAGGTGATGTGGGTGTATTTATAAGCTTATTAAAATGTCTCTTATAGTAGTGGGTCTCAAGTCTGATTGGGTCACAGACAGCAGGGGGAACAATGCTAAATGCAAAAAAAAAAAAAAAAAAAAATGCAACTTACCATATAATTATGTATAGTTAGGATAGCATACATTTTTACCCTCCTGAGACCCCTGCTTAACTGCTGTTAGCATTTTCCATTTCCCTTTTTGATTTGTAACTAGTAGCCCCTAAGAAGCATGCAATAAATAAAATATATGTATATATATTTGTTTTAAATGTAGAGCAAATAGTTTTCCTAAAATGCATGTCACATATGTGGACAGCGGGACTAAGTTGTGAAATTTTAAATAACACTAAGTTATAGAAAGTCTGATTTTTTAAATCAAATTGTTTATTATGTTTGCAGGAGTGTTGATTATTCATGTTTTTGAGATGTTACAGACATTACATCAGAAATTAGCATAATTAATTCTGATACAAAGTAATGTCCAGCATCATCCAATCACTGTCAACCATGTTAAAATAAAATGATACATTATAAATTCTGAATCTATGTACTGATTATCATTGTCACATGTCTGTCAAACATGTTGAGTGATCCAAACATCATCTGCAGCCTGAAACTGAACTTTTGATCAGATTTTAGGAGTGAATGCACTTAACTGCATAGAGAGCTATAGGATGCTCCCTTGCTCCCTATTTAGTGAATGACTTAACCTCCAGTGTGCTGTCTGTCTGCACTGGTCTCAGAACAGTTTGAAATGCACCTTATTTTCATCCTAACTCCATATAAAGCCTCTGAAAGCAACAAGAATTGACCCATTTATTCTCAATGTGATAATACACAGTAAATATAGAAGAACTGAAAATGAGCCTATAGTCCACATAAGTGGACATTGTGTTTAACAGCGTGGCGTTTCACGATAAATTGCTCAAATTTTTTAAATGACATATCGGATGAAACTAGAGACTCTAATCTTTTGACTCAAATGGGTTTAAATGTAAAAACTTAATGAGGTTTCTTACCAGATGTAGTTTTGTTGGTGTTTCTCCCAAAGACAAACTCCGCTGTGATCAGCGCCATGTTGTTTTGTCACATGACTCCATGCATTGAAAGTTTAACCCTTTAATGACAGCACAGAGTCTCCTGAACTGAGATCAGTCGGTTTAAATGAAATGAAATTATGCGTTGCTTATAGCGAAGCCAAAACATAATGTCCACGCATGTGGACGCGGGGTCTCGCGAGGTTACCAGGGAAGAGAAAACGCTTCACATATCTTTTGTTGTTGACGTCAAATACTTTGAATCTTCTTAATCTGCAACATACAATGTAATGTTTAAAATGTGTTTCACAGTGAAATTAAATGTTGTGAGCCACTAAATGGCCATTCGGCTCTTAAACAGCTTTCACTGGAAATGTAGGACTAGAGTAAAATCTGCATCCTGAAAACAAACCCAAACATCAGGCAGTAACTGGGCCTTGTTGATGGATTCTTGCAAAACTAAAGTTCGAGTGAAATGAATGTACAAGACTGTAACGACGTGGTAAACAGAACCAAACAGGTGCACGGAAACGATTACCACCACATTTGTAGCCCAGTCACTTATGAATCGTGAGGTGAGATTAATTTCGTCTCCTGAGTGCATTCTGAATGACCTGACACCAAGGCCAAAACTTCTGTGCACTCCAGAGTAAATGGAAAATAATGGTGAAATAGATGAATATTTCAGTATGCGGCACATTAGAGCGCGCTCTCAAACTCATTGTAAATCCACATAAGAGCAGCTACACACATCAACAACCAAACACCCCCATTGAACACACATACACACACCATCCCAGCACACAAAAATGCTTGCATAAACAGTAAAAAAAGAAAACTCAGCTTTTACATGCCAGACCTGATTTATCAACACGCTTAATGCATGGCTCCTGCCTCTCAGTGTGTGTGTTTACATAGTTAGCTATAGTTTAGTCACAATATTATCTTCAGACAAAACCTCACATTGGTAACATTTGGGGACGTCCTGAATTGCAAAAAAATCATAAATTTAGTAAATACTGTTTGTTTTCATTTAGGGATAAGTTTTGGGTTTGAGTTAGTCTGTAGTTGTTATCATTAGCGAATGAAAGTCTATAATGTGTCTTCATTTAAAATGTGTGTTGTGGTTCTAAATGCTGATTGGTTACAGCAGCGTCCACTCATGTTAAATACTCAATAGAGCGCAACAGTCTGGTTCCAGATGTAAAAATCCCATTCATTTATCCCATAGACAAATTGATTTTCTTTTTTCTTTTTTTTTTTCTCCCCAATTTGGAATGCCCAATTCCCAATGCGCTCTAAGTCCTCGTGGTGGCGTAGTGACTCAGTGACTATATTATATATATATATATATATATATATATATATATATATATATATATATATACACATACACACACACACGCATTTCAATTTAATGTAATTTTGTTATGAAACTGAAATGCGTAAATCTTAAAAAATTGGCCAAAATATTTTTTTGAGTGTAGTTTTTAGTTTATCATATCGCAATATGACTTTTTGTCCAAATCGAGCAGCTCTACTGCAAAGCACCCATAAAGACTAACTATAAACCACAATTCACATGTCAGATCTTCTAGTGGAGGAATGACACTTAATAAATATTTCCATAATGAAAAAAAACAAAAAACATTTTAATGAAAATGAAAATTCGTGTCGATTAGAACTATCATGTACAATAGTAACCATTTTATGAAAGCAACATTGTGACATACCTCACAACACCCTTTAGCCGTGACTATATTTGCAATATAACACGACCTTGAGTGTTAATCTCTGATTTAGTTCTCAAACTGTTACTGTATGATGTATATGTGGCTACTGTTTTAAACCACAGCGTTCACTGATGACAGATATACACCGTTGTCTTCTTTCATATTCATGCAGTGACTGTTATCTGATGATATACAGGATTCAGGCTGTATTTAATGTGCTCCGAAATGAGCAAAGTGGCGACATGAGAGAACGAGAGCTGTATGATGTTGTATTCTCCTCGTGCCGTCAGAGACACTGGAGGTGACAACAGAACTGCCGCTAACAGAGACCTGAAACCAAACGGCAAAGATCTCCCCCCAAGAGTTCACACAACAACAAAATGAGCTGATATTCAACAATATTTCCAGATGTATTCCATCAGCGTCTGTTTTCATTTTATGCTGAAGATATTGTTTGAAATGTGATCTTAGCGTTAGCGCCTGTGTTTACAGTTTAAGTGAGCCGTGTGGGTGGATAACTCTCAGAACGATTCATCTCGGGGAAACTCAGAGTATGATCATGATTCTTCACGCCACACCTCTCGCGCTGAATGACGAGGCACTAGGGATGGCGAGCAGGTTATCTCGCTCCTTAATATGTGCAGTCATACATCAAAAAGACAAATGCAAATCAAACCGCCACCGTCAACCTCAAACAAGGTGCATCCGTGGAGGCACGTCTGATATACTGTCTCTCTCTCCTGAATAGATCACATCACTAATCTTTCATATCTTTTCAAAGGCCCTATATGAGAGTCGGCGTGGGGCCCTCGCCGCATGACAGCGCGTTTGTGTGCAACAGCGTGTGTTAGCAAACACTGACTTAATGTCAGCCGATTGATCATGTGTGTTTGCACTTCACAAATGTATGTTTGTTTCTGGAAACACGCATTAATCTGATCCTCAAGGGTGTGGATTTGCGCGGGCGACTTCAATCTATGACAAACACACAACAGATGCTCATGTAGGACACACAAACAGAGAGTAGACGCTAATGTTCCTGTTTGGAGGGCCGATGGGGAACCGTACTGAAAAGTGTCGAAACTTGCATTACCATGGCAAACAAGATCCGTGGCTTTTGCAACAGCTGGCTTTCGCTCTTGAGGTGGTTGGAAGCATTTCGCTTTGTCCTTTTCAGATGGGTCAAACAAATGAGAATTGGAAAACAAGCATAACACCAAGTCCTAATCTGACCCGACAAAGTGACAAGCGCTAAATCAGTCTTCCATGTTAACCTACATTCACAATGACAGACATTATTGTTCTTACTGCCAGTTATCCTACTGTAGGAAAGAAAAATCACAAATAAGATTCAAGCATATATGGCCTTAAAATGAAGGAAAGTTTGTTCAGAAACACAATCTACAAGGATATTAAAATATATTTAATACTTCTGGAGTTATAGGCACTCCAACTTTGGAAAAATAACACAAAAAAAGTGTTTTTCCCATTTTTGGACTTGCACCATTGGCATATAATGCAAAAAGAGATACTAAAGTCAATTGGTTTTAATAATAGATCTACTTATCTCTCTGTAAAAATAGAATCATGACACTGACACCTTTCTAAGGTTACTTATTTGACCTGTAGTTTTGCTCCAAAATTAAAGGTGATAATGCACATTTTGACCCAACTCGAAATTGAACAAAATAATGGATTACTCAGTAAATATCAATCCTAGCCATATTATATTTTGTCTTTCATCATAATGTATGTTTACCTTTCACCAGTAAATCATCTGGTTGACTTGACGTTGTATGACCCTACTTAAATACACCTCTTCTGTGATTAACATGTTTTCATCTTCTGAGTTCAAAGAAGGTCTGTCGCAGTAATTAAATAATTGTCTGTCCGCGGTTATTTGAGATAACCATGAAAATGTAAGCAAACAAATATAAACTTTGATAGTGAATGCAAAGTGCTCCAGCATCACTTTTAATTATCGTGTAATGACAAACGTTCCGTGTCATAACAGGTTCATACACACAGTGTTAATGACATGCAGTGGCGCAGAGGAGATGAACGCTTACTCCATTTCTGTAAAGTGCTAAAAATGTGAAACGTAATCTCAAAAGTTTTGCTTCATGAGAAATAAGGGCTTGTGGGTTTACACCAGAACATACCAAACACAGAGGAATCACAGCCGAGCACAGCTGTTACCATGATCAACTTTATATTCATGTAACTTTACAACAAATGGGAAAATAAAATTTGCTTGGGGAAAAGCCCAGCAATCATTCAGTAAACAGAATTCAAAAATGTCTAATACGGCAAGCATTACACCATAGTAAGCACACCACATTGCATGAATATGACATACAAAGCAACCCCACACTACTTCACAAGTCACCAAAAAAGTGATACAGGTGCTTAAGAGACATACCAAGCAGAGAGTCAGCAGGTTTTGAATAAAAAATGTATTTAAAATGGTGGAGAGCCAATATGGCTGATATGAAACACAACAGAAAGAAAGAGCAAACCAGTCATGATGCATTTTGCAAATACTCAACATTTTTCAAGTTGCCCCAAGCTGGTCTCGAATCGCCAACCTTTCGATCTCCAAAGCACACAGGTATGGTGCATCTTACTGCTGGACCATATAGCCACAGGTTTTGCAGGTGCTGAAGAGATATACCAAGATGAGAGTCAGCATGTTTTAAATTTTAAAAGTATTCAAAAGGGTGGAGTGCTGTGGCCTGGGTAGCTCAGCGAGTAAAGACACTGACTACCACCACAGGAGTTGCGAGTTCGAGTGACTCCAGCCAGGTCTCCTAAGCAACCAAATTGGCCCGGTTGCTAGGGAGGGTAGAGTCACATGGGGTAACCTCCTCGTGGTTGCTATAATGTGGATCTCGCTCTCGGTGGGGTGCATGGTGAGTTGTGCGTGGATGCCGCGGATAATAGCGTGAAGCCTCCATGTGCACTACATCTCCGCAGTAACACGCTCAACAACCCATGTGATAAAATGCGCGGATTGATGGTCTCAGATGCGGAGGCAACTGAGATTCGTCCTCCGCCACCCGGATTGAGGCAAGTCACTACGCCACCACGAGGACTTAGAGCGCATTGGGAATTGGGCAGAAAAGGGGAGAAAATAAAAAAATGAAAATGGAAAAAAAAAGGATGGAGAGCAGATATGGCTGATATCAAACATAGCAGAAAGAAAGAACAAACAGGTCATGAGGCATTTTGCAATTACTCAAGTTTTTCCAGTCATCCCAAGCTGGTCTCACACCAGCAACCTTTTGATCTACACAGCACACTGGTATAGCGCACCATACTGCTGGACCACACTGCAACAGATTTTACAGTTGCTTTAGAAACATACCAAGCTAAGAGTCAACAAGTTTTGAATAAAACAAATATTCAAAATGAAAAAGAGTCGATATGGCTGATATCAAACACAGCAGAAAGAAAGAATAGACTGGTCATGATATATTTTACCGATTAGCATGCTAGCTGATTAGCATGTTAAACTAATGTTGCCTGTGGATAGCACTGCGATCAAACAGCCTTACAAATATGTTGGTTAGCATGCTAACCGATTAGCATACTAAGCTAATGTTGCCTATGGATAGCACTGTGATCAAACAGCCTTATAAAAATGTTGGTTAACATGCTAACCGATTAGCATGCTAAGCTAATATTGCTTATGGATAGCACTGTGATCAAACAGCCTTACAAATATGTTGGTTAGCATGCTAACCGATTAGCATGCTAAGCTAATGTGGCCCTACGGATAGCACTATGATCAAACAGCCTTACAAATATGTTGGTTAGCATGTTAACCGATTAGGATGCTAAGCTAATGTTGCCTATGGATAGCACTGTGATCAAATAGCCTTACAAATATGTTGGTTAGCATGCTAACCGATTAGCATGCTAAGCTAATGTTGCCTATGGATAGCACTGTGATCAAACAGCCTTACAAAAATGTTGGTTAGCATGCTAACCGATTAGCATGCTAAGCTAATATTGCTTATGGATAGCACTATGATCAAACAGCCTTACAAATATGTTGGTTAGCATGCTAAACGATTAGCATGCTAAGCTAATGTGGCCCTACGGATAGCACTATGATCAAACAGCCTTACAAATATGTTGGTTAGCATGCTAAACGATTAGCATGCTAAGCTAATGTGGCCCTACGGATAGCACTATGATCAAACAGCCTTACAAATATGTTGGTTAGCATGCTAAATAAATCTTGAAACCCTCAGAAATGTTGGCATTTTTATGAAAAAGCACATTTTGTTCAGGTCATGTGGTGTAACCCTGAAAATTTTTGTTTATTTTTGTGACAATTCATGATATTTGTACAAATATTTTTCTACTTTGAAAACTATGTTTGAAAACTATGTTTGAAAACTAAACTAAGCATTAAGTTTTGTACACAAGATGCGAGGAAAGTATTTAAATACCTTTTACTTGATAGTTACGCCACTTGACATTTTCTTAGTCATTGAAGCAATTTGATGGTAGAAAATACTATAAATGTATACAGTAAATGAAACCAACATGCACACAAAGATTACATTTCTACAAATTTGAGACGTGTTTTAAACGAGAATTTTACACTGCCTAGCCCAAAAAAAGTCATTGTTTGGATTTAAATAAGCAGATATTTAAGAGCCTATGATTGGATCATTATTGCAGTGATTAATATGTTTCAACTGGCAATAATTCTTTTAACCCTAACTCATGCAGTGTGTGGCTGTCGGAAGACGTATCCTGTGGTCATGGAAAAGATGTTACTGTGTTTCAGAAGGGGCAAATTACTGGCCTGAATCAAGCAAAGAAAACAACTAAGGAGATTGCTGAAATCACTGGAATTGGGTTAAGAACTGTCCAACGCATTATTAAAACCTGGAAGGATAGTGGTGAACCGTCAGCTTCACGGAAGAAATGTGGTCGGAAAAAAAATCACATGGTACACTTGAAGTCACATGGTAAAAAATCAACAGTAGAACTCACGGCTATGTTTAATAGTGAAAGTAAGAGCATTTCCACACGCACAATGTGACGAGAACTTACAGGATTGGGAATAAACAGCTGTGTGGACTCAAGAAGGCCACTTGTTAGTGAGGCTAAACAAATTCAGTTTGCTTGTGAGCATAAAGATTGGACTGTGGAGCAATGGAAAAAGGTAATGTGGTCTGATGAGTCCAGATTTACCCTATTCTAAAGCGATGGGCACGTCAGGGTAAGAAGGGAAGCGCATGATGCACCCATCATGCATATTGCCCACTGTACAAGCCTCTGCAGGCAGCGTTATGATCTGGGGTTGCTTCAGTTGGTCAGGTCGAGGCTCAACAACGTTATGCGGCAATAAAATGAAGTCAGCTGACTTCCTGAATGTACTGAATGACCAGGTTATCCCATCAATGGATATTTTCTTCCCTGACGACACAGGCATATTCCAGGACGACAATGCCAAGATTCATCGGGCTCAAATTGTGAAAGAGTGATTCAGGGAGCATGAGGAATCATTTTCACCACAGAGTCCTGACCGGAGTGGTTCGACTCTCCCGTCATCAATACAAGATCTTGGCCAAACATTAATGCAACTCTGGATGGAAATAAATGTTGTGACGTTGCATAAGGATGTCGAAACTATGCCATGACGAATGCACTGCGTAATCAAAGCTAAAGGCGGTCCAGCGAAATATTAGAGTATGCATCTTTTTATTTTAGCCAGGCAGTGTATAAGATTTCTCATTTTAATCACCTCAAATAACCTTATTTCAACGACCCTTATCAGAAACTCTTCTGAGAACTAAAGTAAAAGGTTTTCAAGCTTGTGGTAAACGGTGTTTTCTCGTGTTCAGATCTAGTTAATTAATATTCTACCCAACAGGCCATTAGAGCAAGTGAGCACTCGCTTGCGTTACTCATGTTTGTCAGTTTTGGTGTTATCAGTAACAGCAGTTATTGATTGATTTAATGAATTCTGACGGTGGACCAAGAAAAGGTTGCCAGGTGGGGGGTGTTCATTCTCTAGCACGTCCTGATGCAATTATTTAGCCGTAAACAGTAGATCGCACCTTTGCACATGTGTCTAAACTCAATTTTGTGGGTGGCGTGTGTGCGGGCATACTAGGGCATGTTTTAGTAGCTGCCGCTCCTTTTGTCCTTGGAATTAAATGCTAATGCATTATTTCACCGTTTACCAGCAGGGAGTCAAACATACTCGACTGGTTGACACCTGAAAATCAAAACAAAAGTGGTGAGAAGAATCTTGCATTTAAATGAATCTATATCTGCTAGTTGTGCTTCTAGAAAGCACCAAAGTCCAATAAGAACCATCGCAATACCTGCCACACGATGACAACACCCTGTCTGCTGGCTAAATAAATTCACTAACGTCTGCACATCTTTACTGCAGAGCTTAATTACAACAGAACAACAACAAAACATTTTTGGCTTTACAGATATTACATCAGAAAATAGCATAATTAATTCTGATTTAAAGTAATGTCCAGCATCATCCAATCACTGTCAACCATGTTAAAATAAAATGATACATTATAAATTCTGAATCTATGTACTGATTATCATTGTCACATGTCTGTCAAACATGTTGAGTGATCCAAACATCATCTGCAGCCTGAAACTGAACTTTTGATCAGATTTTAGGAGTGAATGCACTTAACTGCATAGAGAGCTATAGGATGCTCCCTTGCTCCCTATTTAGTGAACGACTTAACCTCCAGTGTGCTGTCTGTCTGCACTGGTCTCAGAACAGTTTGAAATGCACCTTATTTTCATCCTAACTCCATATAAAGCCACTGAAAGCAACATTTTTCAGCTTTTGTATGAATATATTTATTCTCAATGTGATAATACACAGTAAATATAGGAGAACTGAAAATGAGCCTATAGTCCACGTAAGTGGTCATTGTGTTTAACAGCGTGGCGTTTCGTGATAAATCGCTCAAATTTGTAAAATTGTATATCAGATGAAACTAGAGACTCTAATCTTTTGACTCAAACGGGTTTCAATGTAAAAACTTAATGAGGTTTCTTACCAGATGTAGTTTTGTTGGTGTTTCTCCCAAAGACAAACTCCGCTGTGATCAGCGCCATGTTGTTTTGTCACATGATTCAGTGCGTCGAAAGTTTAACCCTTTACTGTCAGCTCAGAGTCTCCTTAACTGAGATCAGTCGGTTTAAATGAAATAAAATTATGCGTTGCGTATAGCGAAGCCAAAACATAATGTCCACGCAGGTGGATGCGGGGTCTCAGGAGGTTAAAAGGCCCTCCAAAAACAACATCTACAATAATACAATAAAATATTTGTGATTTGTATGTTGCTTGTTACTTCCGAATGGCCGTTAATAGAAGAAAGATGCAATTTGCCACCAGAATGGTTTGGTAACAGCATCTACCATCTCATTAGCCAAACTTTGACCCCTAGTAGCAACGTTCCTGGGTTTGATTCACAGGGAACATACATACTGATAAAATGCATACAGTGAATTCACTATATGTGGCTTTGCGTAAATGTAAATTATGAAGCCAAAACAGAGATAGTTTGTGTTCTTCTGAATCTTTCCAGCACAACGAGTGAAGTACAACAAGTGAAGTAATTATCTAAAACAACAAGTACAGCACCACTCGACCCTTTAAAGTGTCTCTCAGCGCTGGTATCGGGTAAACGGAGGCTAACCAGCAAAGACAAGGCAAGTAATTGGCAAGACCTGTGTGTGTGCTAGAGAAGGAACAGCTTTAAAGAGATTTCATTACCTCAAACAGCCAATGAGAGACAGCGAGAGAGTTCGATGCAGCTTGCAGTGTTCAGCGCTCATGAACACAACACACGTCTTCACTATGTGTTTTAAAGCGTTCACTTCTCTGTGAGAACACACAATGCTCTTCATAGCTGCGCACACACAGAGCGCTTCACACAAATCTATCCATCTTTTTAGCAGCGCCAGCCGGGGGCAAGAATCAATATGACCGCCCCTCGATACAGGAGCCAATTTCTCCTAAAGATTTCCAGTCACACTTAAAAGGCCTTTTGTTATTGCAGGAGTAACAAAAGTAAACTTTCAACATTAGAAGACACTGGGAAAAGTTCCACAGTACACAATGATGGAAGACCCCCGACAACAACAATCCTTTACACACACACACACATATCTAAATGATGGCCTACTGTACCACATACCTGTATTGTTTTTATATAAAGCAAAAATTGTACAACAAAACCAAACACTAAAAGAATACTTGGAAAAAACATTACATTTTTTGGAGAACACTTTTAACCTTTGAGGACATCCATTAAATTGAAGTTTTTTGTCAAACTGAACATCCCCTTAAACATTCACAGTGCTGTAGGAAAAAGTATGTGAACCTTGGATTTAATAACTGCTCTTTGGCAGCAATAACCTCAACCAAGCGTTTCCGGTAGCTACGGATTAGACTTGCACAACATCATTCCACAGCATCTCTATTGGGTTAAGGTCTGGGCTCTGACTGGGACACTCCAAAAGGTGAATTTCCTTTTTTTGAAGCTATTCTGTAGTGGATTTATACTGATGTTTAGGGTCATTGTCCTGCTGCATCACCCAACTTCTACTGAGCTTCAGCTGGCACACTGCCATTATACTGTACGATATCTTGATAAACATGGGAATTAATTTTTCCCTCAATGATGGCAAGCGGTCCAGGCCCCAAAGCAGCCCTAAACCACCGTTGGGATGATGTTGATGTTTTCATGTTGGTATCCGGTGCCCTTTTTATGCCATGCCTAGTGTTGCATGTTATTCCCAAACAATTCATCCTTAGATTCATCAGTCCACAAAACATTTTCCCAATAGCATTGTGGAGTGTCAAGGTGGTCTTTGGAAAATTCAGGCAAGCAGTAATGTTTTTGTTGGAAAGCAGCTGCTTCCTTCGTGATGTCCTGCCATGGACACCATACCTGTTTAATGTTTTCCGTATAGCAGACTCATGAACAGAGATGTTAACCAGTTCCAATGATTCCTTCAATCTTTATCTGTCACTCTAGGGATCTTCTTTACCTCATTGAGCATTCTGCGGTGTGCCCTTTGAGTCATCTTGGCTGGACGGCCACTTCTAGTGAGAGTACCTATAGTACTAAATCATCCATTTATAGACAATTTGTCTAACTGTGGACAGATGAATATCTAAACTCTTCAAGATAACTGTGTAACCCTTTCCAGCTTTATGCAAAGCAACAATTCTTGATCGTAGGTCTTCTGAAATCTCTTTTTGGTGAGGCAGCAGATGCTTCTTGTGAATAGCAAACTCAAAATGTTTGAGTGCTTTTTATAAGTCAAAGTATCTCTAACCCACACCTCCACTCTCATTTCATTAACTGGATGCCAGGTTTGCCAACTCCTGACTCTAATTAGCTTTTTTGGTAATCTTTAGACTAGGTTTACATACTTTTTCCCTAGCACTGTGAATGTTTAATGAAATGTTATAATTGTTTGTGTGTTGTTAGTTTAAGCACATTGTGTATGACAGAGATTATTTTGTACTTATTTTGTTTTTCCCGTTTAATACAACAGAATATTACAACAGAAATAGTACATTACAAATTCATACTATAAATGTGTTCAAATGTCAACCACATCATGGGAAAATAGAGAGTTTAAACCAAAGGACCAAAACCCCCTTCTGTTTATATATTATAATTCTTATTATAATTCTGTATTATAATAGTATAACAGATCATGAATATGCACATTGTCGTCAAATAAAATTTTAATTTCGTCAAGAAAAATTATAGTAAAATGTATTGAATGACAAGACAAAATATTGACTAAACACAAGACATTTTTGTCAAACGACAATTTTTGTTAAATTAAATTTAAAACAGTCCAAATTAAAACTGAATATAAGTCATAATTTGTTGTTAAACATGCTTTTGTTTACATGTAGAGCAACACTAACAAAATGAACACAATTATTCCACTATTCTTAAAAAAAAACAAAAACAAAAAAAAAAAAAAAAACATGCAAAGTCAAGTTTTATACCAATGGATTTCCAAAATTAGCCTTTTATTTTTATTGGATTTTATTTGCTGAAGTCGAGCCTCTAACTGACTGCTGATTGGTCTGTTGTTAGTGACATTCTGAGTTGACCTTTAACCCTTCAGTGTAAGTGAATTCATACGGTCACAGTGCAATGTGATATTGGTCACTTCAGTGTAGACACAGGTGGTAATTTATCTATGAAGTAAAGCTTCACACACACAGAAAGTCTGACAATATTCTCGCATGACAAATGACACTCATTCTAAAGCTTTACTGTTTTTCTCCACAATTATATATACAAATGTCCCCACAAGGAAAGTAAAACCTGAGATCACCTACATTGTGGGGACTAGCCAGCGGTCCTCACAAGGGAAATAACATATTAAATGATGTTTTATTGAAAATGTAAAAATGCAGAAAGTTTTTTGTGAGGGTTAGTTTAGGGGTAGGGTTAGGGTTAGGGGATAGAATCTATAGTTCATACAGTATAAAAATCATTGTGTCTATGGAGAGTCCTCATAATGATAGCTGCACCAACATGTGTGTGTGTGTGATTGTGTGTGTGTGTGTTTGTGTGTGTGTGTGTGTGTGAGTGTATGTGTATGTGTTTGTGTATGTGTATGTGTGAGTGTATGTGTGAGTGTGTTCATGTGTGTTTGTGTGTGTGTGTTTATGTGTGTGTTTATGCGTGTGTGTTTATGCGTGTGTGTGTGTGTGTGTGTGTGTGTCTGTGTGAGAGTGTGTGTGTGTGTTCATGTGTGTGTGTTTATGCGTGTGTGTGTGTTTGTGTGTGTGTGTGTGTGTGTGTTTATGCGTGTTTGTGTGTGTGTTTATGCGTGTGTGTTTATGCCTGTGTGTGTTCATGTGTGTGTTTATGCGTGTGTGTTTGTGTGTGTGTGTGTATGTGTCTGTGTGAGAGTGTGTGTGTATGTGTGAGAGTGTGTGTGTATGTGTGAGAGTGTGTGTGTGTTCATGTGTGTTTGTGTGTGTGTTTATGCGTGTGTGTGTGTTTGTGTGTGTGTGTGTGTGTTTATGCGTGTGTGTGTGAGTGTGTCTGTGTGAGAGTGTGTGTGTGTGTTCATGTGTGTTTGTGTGTGTGTTTATGCATGTGTGTGTGTTTGTGTGTGTGTGTTTATGCATGTGTTTGTGTGTGTGCGTGTGTTTATGCGTGTGTGTGTGAGTGTGTCTGTGTGAGTGTGTGTGTGTGTGTGTGTGTTCATGTGTGTTTGTGTGTGTGTTTATGCGCGTGTGTGTGTTTGTGTGTGTGTGTGTGTGTGTTTATGCGTTTTTGTGTGTGTATGCCTGTGTGAGTGTGTTCATGTGTGTGTTTATGTGTGTGTGTTTGTGTGTGTGCGTGTATGTGTTTATGTGTGTGTTTGTGTGTGTGTGTATCTGTGTGAGAGTGTGTGTGTGTGTTTATGTGTGTGAGTGTATGTGTGTGTAAATCAATACAGCCATAAACAAAACTATACAGGTAAAAATAATTAAATGGATAAGTCGACCTGACTGAAGGTCAAAGCCGTCCAATTACAGTGAATTAATGTTCATGTTATCGCTGTAATTAAAACAGCAGTAAATCACAGCATATAATGTACACATTATAAACTCTACCTTTTACCTAACCTTTTCAAACCCTAGTGAGCTGCCTACCAGCACCATAGACACACTCCAGACTATTCCAAAGTGTAGTCAGCATGATTATGCTGCCTTTTAAGGTACCTTCTTTAGGCCAAATTTTAGGGCAGCAACATGTTTTGTCTTTTGTGGATGAGTCGAGGAAATGCTGACATAATTATAAATATACTTCATTTATTTAATATCTAATATTTTAGTGTGCTATGTATGTTTATGCTTATAAGAGTATCATGTTGTTAGCTTTGCAACATGCTAACGTGACAGCCTGTTTGATGCAGTCTTATAAGGGAGCTGCCTATGTAGGCAGTAGACAACAAGGCAGATCATTACAGTCTCTCTCAGCCAATTCAGCAGTTACTGGTCTTCACCCGCTTCCCCTCCAGCAGGAAATCTCCACTCAATCTGTTTTGATAGCCGCCCAGCGCTTTAACGAACGCCTTGTCTCTTCCCACGTGTCCCTTAAGACGCACGCCACCAGCCAATCTCAGGTCATTTAAAGCGCTCTTTCTCTCTCCTCCCAGGGGCCCGTGACTCTTTCCTCTCTGTCTCTTATTTCATGTTTCTATTGGCAGCTCCTGGTGAGCAGCTTTCACTCTCTCTCGCTCGGAGTCGTGTGTATATATACTGCCTGTTTGGGCTCTCTGAACTTGAGAGGATTTAACCAATCAATCACTGTATCATCATCATCAATCGAGCCGCCGCTCTGCCTGCCATCGATTGGATGGTGAAACAGAGCAGTCGCCACACAGATTTGGACGGATAATCAGGCCCGCTGGCCGAGTCGCGCATCTCTCTTCTCTGCTGATCAGTGTCAAAGGAGCGAGAGAGAGAGAGCACTAGTGGCCATTATCTGGTTAAAGCACACAAAATAAACTCAATTAAAGTGAATGAAACTGAAGGCTCCAGACGAGAAAAATGACTAGAGACCATCCTAAGGGTGATTTGATACTGTAGTCTTAAATGGTTTTAAGATGGTCTCCCAGTTGCAAGAACACAAACACAAAAAGAAGATTTTAGGCAGAATGTTTTCTTCAGTCACCATTCGCTTTCATTGCATCTTTTTGAAACACAATGCAACTGAATGGTTCATTTTTCGTGTGTCAGCGCGCTGATGAACACGTGCTATGAATTGGTGCTATTTTAGGGCATTTCCATCTTTATACTGTGGAAGACTTTGTTTGGAAAATGTTAATAAAGCATTATATTGATACATGTTTTGTGTTCTTTCCTAAGGAGGTAATATATGCATTTTGACAGGAAAAGAAATATATATATAGTGTCAAATTACAGCACTTTCAAGAACTGTGATTAATCGTGGATAAATATGAAAAATGATGTGATTAATCATGATTAAAATTTTAAATCGACTGACAGCACTAATGTAATGTATTCCACTACAGATTACAGAATACATGCTGTAAAATGTAATTTGTAACATATTCCGTTAGATTACTCAAGGTCAGTAATGTAATCTAAATACTTTGGATTACTTCTTCAGCACTGGTAGATTTTTTCACTTGTTTTGACTATAAAAACTCTGCCAGTACAGTAAGACAAAATACACATGTTAAAAATACATTCTCTGAAAAATCTTAAATATGTAGCTTCTCAAGTATATTTATTTTAAGGATTTATTAGATAATTTACAGGAAAACAATACAACAATTTTTATTAAGAATTGCCCTAATATCAAAGGTCTTACTAGATAAATGTTTTTATTATCTAACGAGGATTTCCTTGAAAGAAAAAACACAATCATGTCTGGTATAATTGTGCATGTAAAAGGGTTAAAGCTTAAAGCTAAATGTTCACATGGAAATTTACACAAGGTTTATATCCATTTCTGCTGCTCCAAACGTGCTTTAAAACTCAAGTGTGTAAACAATGACATCTTTTTCTGATCATATGTGGATTCTGTTCATGAAGTTCATGAAAATATATTATTTATAGCTTTCTATATGATGCTAAATGATACATTGGTTAGAATTTCTTATATAAACAACCTTTATTCTTGCAAAAAATACTCTAACCACATAACATTGGCAAAACATATATTATTCTAATTGTGTATTTATTTGATTTCTGTTTCATCTGTCTGAGCGTTTTTATGGATAAATGTTGCCGTTTTTTTTTTTTTTTTACTGAATAGACAATATTAAATTAGAAAAATGACAATAAAATCCAAAGTAATCTCTTCAAATATCAAAATACTTTTTGAATGTAACTGTATTCTAATTATCAATGATTAAAATTGTAACTGTAGTGGAACAAAGTTACTAATATTTTGTATTTTATATACGTAATCCAGTTACTCCCCAACCCTACGTTTATGCTTATTACAAGAAAAAAATATAGATTTTTTTTTTTTAAGTATATATGCATTAGGTCAAAGTAAAAAATTGCACTTTTACTTTATTAAATCTGATCAGTTTTATTTCTAGATAAATTTTAATCAATTTTACGTAAAGTGATCCACGTTATATTTATTTATAACTTTTAATTACATTTACATACATTTATCAAATTCAATTTACTCATAACTTTCAATTAATTTTAAATAAAATTATCAAATTAAATGTACTCATATTGTTTAATTTTACATAAAATTATCAAATTCAATGTACTCATAATTTTCAATTAATTTTAAATAAAATTATCAAATTCAATTTAATTATGTTAAATAATTGTACATAAAATTATCAAATTAAATTTTTTTCATAACGTCATTAATTTTACATAAAAATGTCAAATTAAATTTACTCATTAATTTTAATTAATTTTATGAAGAATAATCAAGATAAATTTACTCATAACTTTTGATACACTATGAAAAATGATCAAGTTAGATTTACTCACAACCTTTGATTAATTTAATAAAAGAAACGTTTTTTTTTTTTTGCTTAAAACACTGTGTAAAAAACTTGCAATATAAAAATTAAGTTAATCTTACTAGTTGTTAGAAAAAAAATTATTCAAAGCAAATCGTTTTTTCTTGTTTTAAGCATAAACTCCATTAGATTTCTTAATATCTTGTCACTCAGATTCAAAAGCATTTTTTTTTTCTATTTTGAAGGATGTTTAAATATTTTATCAGAAAATAAGACGAAAATACCAAGAAAGTCATTTTTTGCAGTGTAACTCTGTTAATACTGTAAGTTGTTATGCTGAAACAAATTAATAACTAACTAACAACTCGTTAGTCAAAATCTACACAACCAAATAATCTTTTTTCCAATCACAAACAAACACAACACAACTACACAACATCAAAACATCTACACAACACAACCACACAACATCAAAACATCTACACAACACAACTACACAACATCAAAACATCTACACAACACAACTACACAACATCAAAACATCTACACAACACAACCACACAACATCAAAACATCTACACAACACAACTACACAACATCAAAACATCTACACAACACAACTACACAACATCAAAACATCTACACAACACAACTACACAACATCAAAACATCTACACAACACAACTACACAACATCAAAACATCTACACAACACAACTACACAACATCAAAACATCTACACAACACAACTACACAACATCTGTACTTGTATACAATGCTTTTAAACAAAATGCAGTCACTAATATATATGTATTGCCACTAATTTGTATCGTTTGTCACATTTGTGATCATTTAAGAGCCCTGAAATTAGGAATTTACTTTTCACTTAGTTTAACATCCAAACAGGTGAATAAACCCGCTGCTTTTCCTTTTCAGAGTGCTGTCATTTGAAAAATGGAGAGAAAATTGTGACAATTTCTATGTTTAAGTGGCCCGTCTGATGGGGTCGATTTGAGCGAGCTGCACCAGCCTGCCTGGTCATTATTCCGTTCTCTCCCAGCACAGGCCCGGAATGCTGATGCGGAACAGCGTGGCAACGTGTGACCGGCCTCTCTGTGCTCATGTGAATGCATGAGTGCCATTTGCACCCCACAAGTCACAACCGCCAGAGCGCGGCTGCAATTTGGACAATAAAAAACAAGCAGGAGAGACAATCGAATCTCTCCCGAGTGCCGCAGAGAAGCAGACGATGGAATCTTCTGGAACACTCCCCTGGGGAAAACAATAGACCGTTCCAGCATGCTTGTCTCAGAATCACGCGGTTACTTTTGACAGCTGAGACATGATCACTATATTTATCTTATCTGGCTTTCGGCTCTGTGGCAGATGTAGTTTTATATGTAATTTCTTGTGGTTGATATTATTAATCCATCGTCTGGGCTGCTAATAGCTGTGGCGGTCCGTGTGTTTATCTGGATGTGAATCGATTCTCTATGAGCGGTCTGTTCGATACGGCTTCGCTTCAGAAGTTGCCCTCCTCACGTCCCTCTGCGCTTCGATCTGGGCCGACTGACCACCCAGAACACTGCAGAAGAAAACAGTGTGAAAAGAAGCTCCTGATCCGATCAGCGTTCCTCACTTAAAGCTCTTCAGACGGGATAAATAGACTAAAACTAGACATACTACTAACTTTACATTTTCAGTAGTGTGACAGTATCTCAGCTGTTTTCAAATCAATGTAATTTACCAGTAAAAAGCAATGTTTCCCAGCAATTAGCAGTGTCAACACAAAACACTACTGTTATTAAAGTGATCTTTTGCTCACCATCATGTCGTTCTAAACCTGTAATCCCTTCTTTCCTTCTGTAGAGCATGGAAGTAGATGTTATGCAGAATGTTCACACTAATACGCTTTCGTTTAAAAACACATATATTTAGCTACGTTAGAATGACATTTTCTTCCACTGAAAATAGTGTGTTTAAAAAACATTCTCCATAACCGCATACCTTAAAAAATAATGACATTAAGAAACTGAAAACCAAGTAGTGAGACGTGGCCACAGTCACCATTCACTTCACTGCATCTTTTTTTGCTTCTATACAATTACAGTGAATGGTGACTGAGGCTGTCAGCAACATTTGGCTCATTGTAAGCCTTTTGTGAGCCAACATTACAAAATCGGAACTTTTTTTTCCAGAAACAACATCTGAACATTCTTAATTCAAGATACATATACTTAAGGAGCAAAATGGCATAAGATATTTTGTCGTGTTTTTAGAGAAATCTAACGATTCAGTAATGTTTAAGCTCAATTTTTGCCAATGGGGTTAAAAAAAAAAAAAAAAAAAAAAAAAAAATCTTGTTTTAAGGCTGTTCAGATATTTTCTCCCTGGAAAAAAAAGACAAAAATATTCAGTAATTTTCTTTTTTTTTTTTTTTTGCAGTTTAGCTTCAGTGTGATGTAGTTAGACACATTTTTCTATACTGCAAAATAATAATAATAATAATAATATTTTTGTCTTATTTTTCAGTAAAAATATCTTAAAACAAGAAAAAATTACTTGAGACATTCTGTTTTCAGAGAGCTAAAAATGTAGTAAAGTTTCTGCTTAAAACAAGAATAAAAAAAAAAAAAAACTTGATTCAAAGGGGAAACAAGATTATATTTCTAACACCATTGGCAAATAGTTTTTTCTTGTTTTAAGCATAAACTACACCTAATTTTGTTAGATTTCTTTAATAGCAAGACGCACAATTTTATGCCATTGTGCTTTATTTATTTATTTATATATTTATTTATTTATTTGCTTGTTTTAAGGCTGTTCAGATATTTTTTTCCTGAAAAAAGGACAAAAATATTCAGTAAGAAAATATGTTTCTGTAGTTTAGCTTCAATGTGATGTAGTTAGACACTTTTTCTAAGTACACTGCACAAAAATAAAAAAATAAAAATAAAAATTGTTAATTAGTATTTTTGTCTGTTTTCCAGTAAAAATCTCTAAAATTCTTACAACAGGAAAAGAGAACACGAGAAGCAAAATTACGTGAGATATTTTGTCTTGTTTTCAGAGAAATCTAACAATTTAGTAATTTTTATGCTACATTTTTGCCAAAGAGGTAAATATATATATATATATAATTTATTTATTTTTTCAGTTTTAAGGCTGTTCAGATATTTTCTTCCTGGAAAATAAGACAAAAATATTCAGTAATTTTTTATTATTTTTCTGCAGTTTAACTTCAATGTGATGTAGTTCAACATCTTTTTCTATACTGCAAAATAATAATAATAATAATAATAATAATAATAATAATAATAATTTTGTCTTATTTTCCAGTAAAAATATCTTAAAACAAGAAAAAATTACTTGAAGTAAATTTACATGAGACATTTAGACTTGTTTTTAGAGAGAGCTAACAATTTAATATTTTTTGTGCTAAATATTTGCCAATGAGGTAAAAAAATTAAAAAATAAATACAAATTAAGTTTTTGTAGTTTTTTCTTGTTTTAAGGCTGTTCAGATATTTTCTTCCTGGAAAATAAGACAAAAATATTCAGTAAAAAGTACTTTTTTAATTTCAATGTGATGTAGTTAAACCCTTTTTCTATACTGCAAAATAATAATAATAATACAAATCATTTTTTCCAGGATATTGTTCCTGGAAAAAAAGGGAAAAAATCATCATCTTTTTTTTTCTTTCTAGTTTAGCTTCAGTTAGCCCCTTTACTAAGTAAAAGTAAAAAAATATCCAAACATTCTTAAAACAGGATATATGTATTTTGTCTTGTTTTCAGAGACATCTAACAAACATTAGTGAAGAAAAAAAACTTGATTCAAAGGGGAAATAAGATTATATTTCTAACACCATTGGCAAACAGTTCTGTCTTATTTTAAGCATAAACCACACCAAATGTTGTTAGATTTCGTTACCATTCTGCTTCTCAAGAATTTTATTTATTACCAGAAATTCTCAGTAAGAAATTATTATTTGCAGAGTGACTTGTAGTGTAGCAAACAGCTTTTTAAAACTTGAACTGTTTTGACTTTAATTGAACCGAAATTAAGAGCAGTTTGTTTCTTTGCTAGATACAGTTTCAAAGCAGCTTCACACTTTAATCTGACCACAAACCCTGAGAAAGAAAAACACAAATTCCAGCAGAAAACAACAACTAGCGGATGGAGGGAAGATTTGGAGTCTTGACAAAAGGAATAATGTTCCTGGCATTCTCTCTTACACTATATTATATACTGTAATCTTTACAGAAACTCATTTGTAAACGGCTAAAGCTATATAGCAATAAATCCTCTGAGGTCTGATCTTCAGCGAGAACGCTCATTATGTTTGATCATCGCAATAAACAGACCATTAACACGCCGTTTTCCACACTGTGAAGAGAGAATAATTCAAGGTTGAATATTCCGGCTCTCACTTTGGGGAATTGTGAAATTAGTGTTATCTTTCATCAAATGAGTGAAGAGAAATCTTGTTATCTCTTCTGATTCAGTGGAACTAGAGTGTCTGTTCAGTATTAACGCAAATCCCTTGAGAACGGCTAGCAGAGCGCACTAACAGCAGTTGTAGGTCAGGGTCATGACCTGGCGGTGAATGTTCAGGTGTAGATATACAGATTTAATCACATGAGGAGTAACTGTAGCAAGTTAAACACATCAGATCACCTGCTAACAGATCAGAACAGAAAACGGGCGCCCACCGCGTTCAATCACAAACACAGCGAGTTATCATTAGCCTAACATACACACAAACAGCCACAGCAGGACGTCGGCCGGTGTGTTTAATTCACAGAAAGACATCTTTACCCGGATCACAGGGACACACATGTTGATCAACAGACAGAGAGATGATTAAATCATATGTTGTTGGAAATCTCTCAAAGAGTAAAATACAACCAGCCTATTTGTTTTACTCACAGACAAAAATATAGCGAGTAATAGCTAAGTATATGTCTTTGACAATTATGCTGGTGTTGCTTATATGCCACATTTTCACTTATAACTTCAAGAAGGGAACATAAAATATCACACACCATTGTTTAGAGGAGGTGATTATCTTTTAAACGAGTCCACACACAAGATAATCAGATGTATAGATCATTAGATAATCCACATGAAGCACAATGTTACATATGACCACCAGGAGATGGCGCCAAATACATTTTACAGACTCAATGATGACTCAAATGACACAGAATGAAACTCATTCTGTGAAATCTCATTACTAAAATCATGTCTGCATGCTATGCAAACCTTTAGTCATTGTTGTGTTTGCATGTGTAATTAGTTCTTATGTACAATTATTATGTTTTATTTGTTTGGAGATGTTTTTGAACACTAGGATAAATTATATTTGTAATGTTATAACTTTTGATTGCTTTGTCGTATCAACACAAACATTTTCTCAGATACAGTTGACATGATTGGGAACAAAACAAAGTAAGTTTTTCGGAGCCACCTTATTTACACCCAGAGATATATAATGTCAAATAAGCCAAATAAGAAAAAAAGTACGTTTTTTTAGGGTGAGAATGTCAGAATGTATCATCATTTATATCATTAACATTTTTCAATGTTTTCTTTACAGTGATACCAAACACTTGACCATCCTTGTTGTTGTTTTTTGTCGAGTTATAAGCCTTTAATTTTGGGTATGCAGCTGAAACAGGAAATCTTTAACAACACTTTCAGAGCTTAAAGGGTTAATTACATTTTCCATTTTTTAATCCTCCTGCAAAATAAGAAAATAACAGGTAGAAATCTGCAAAAGTGATGCATTTTCATTTCACAGGTGTTATCTATTCATGGTGATGCATCATAAACAGCTTCATTGATTATGAACAGCAGCACCTCTTACAGTATGTTTATTCTTTAATCAGTCAACTCGGAACAATAACTCAATTATAAAAATTAGCAACATATTTCTACATGAACACATTTATTTATCCTCAAACTTCTCAAAAGTACTCATGTTTGTATCTGATTAGTTTATGTTAATCTCAATACAGCTCCTGAGATTATTTGTAGAAGACGTCTCTGTTTTTGGGGTTTTTTTTCAGTTTGTGGTTCACACGCTTTACGCAACGGCTCGCTGAGCATTTAATTGATGACGGAAGGAAGCATGACAAATAGCGTTCAGCACCTGAATCCTTTCAAATTTTAAGAGTCATGTGGCATGAATTAATTGTGCTTTAAACAAAGGCAGTCTACCAGCGGTCCCACAGCCTCATTAATACTTTGAATTATTAAATCCCATTGCCGTATGAAGACTTCTGACCTATTTTCCTTGGACTATTCCATCATAACAGCAAACACGCCACTGGACAGTGAAGACTTTGTCTCCTGTTACCAAACAAAATGTAGTCAAATAACGATAAGCGCTAGAGAAAAAAAAAAGTCTTGCAGATTCATTTCTGATTTCTTTCCATGTTTGTTCACGTTTGTCTTTGAAATTGACACTAAGATCTTGAGTAATCAGTTGATTGCTTGAATTGTGGAATTTACACTTAAAACTACAGCTAAAATCCTGTAAACACAAGCCAACCAAAACTTATTTGGGGTATTAGTTTAAACAATGCTTTAATATAGTCTTACGTCATTTCACATTGTTACTGTAAGCGCTTGTGTTACTAGTCGAGTATTACATTAACAACTCAAGGTCATTGCTTCGATTCCTAGTGAATGCATGTGGGTCATTCCATGTTAACTCAATTTATTTGTTTGTCATTTTTTAATCAATATACACATATTTGGTTCAGAACAATCGCTCTTCATTTTTAATGCCTTTTATGGTTGAATTCCAGAGATATGAGGCTTTCAGTGTGGCTCCATGCAATAATTGTTCAATTTTACCCATTTTCAATGGTTGAAAACCAAATGTGGGTCACATGGTATGAAGCTAGTTTTTCAAACATCTGAAGTACAAATAATGTTGAAAGGGAAAAGGGAAAACACGTTTATTTTGCTTACCTCATTGGCAGATTATTTTTCTTGTTTTAAGACTAAAGTTAGCCAAATTTTGTCAGATTTATCTTTAAACAAAATGTAATATCTTATGCCATTTTGCTTGACAAGTAAATAAATCACATTTTAAGAATGTTTGGATAATTTTTCAGGAAAACAAGACAAAAATACTCGTCTTGAAAATCATTTTTTGCAGTGTGTGCAACATTTGCCTTTTAACCATTAAAAATGGGTAACATTTAACCATTTTCAGAGGGAGTCACATTGAGAGCCTCATATCTCTGGGATTTAACCATATAGGGCCTTAAAACCGAAGATATATAAAGCAAAGTTTGTTCAGAATCTAAAAGGATATTAAGATCACAGCACTTCTCTAGGGCTATTTTTTTTAACCTGTAGTTCTGCTCTAAAATCATTGGCGAAAATGGCCATTTTGACCCCCAGTACTCTGTAAATATGGATCCATGGCAATTCATATTTTGGCATTCATCATCATTTATGTTTAACTTTTTTCAAGAAAACGTTTTAGCAAAATAAACAAAATGTCAGCCGGGAAAGTTGATTTAACATGGAAGAACTCATACACTTGAAAAATTAATTACAGTGGCAAGAAAAAGTATGTGAACCCTTTGGAATTAGATGCAAATTTATCTTAAAATCTGGTTTGATCTTCATCCAAATTACAATAATGAACAAACACAATCTGCTTTAACTAATAACACACACATTATCGTATTGTTCTTGTACATACTGAATACATCATTCAAACACTCAGTGTAGGTTGGAAAAAGTATGTGAACCCCTAGGCTAATGACGTCAACAAAAAAGCTAATTAGAGTCAGGAGTTGGCAAGCCTGGCATCCAGTTAATTAAACGAGATTGGAGGTGTGTGTTAGAGATACTTTGACTTATAAAAAGCACTCAAACATTTTGAGTTTGCTATTCACAAGAAGCATCTGCTGACGTGGACCATGCCTCACAAGAGATCTCAGAAGACCTACAATCAAGAATGGTTGTTTTGCATAAAGCTGGAAAGGGTTACACAGTTATCTGGAAGAGCTTCAGATATTCATCTGTCCACAGTTAGACAAACTGTCTATAAATGGAGATGATTTAGTACTATAGGTACTCTCACTAGAAGTGGCCGTCCAGCCAAGATGACTCAAAGGGCACACCGCAGAATGCTCAGTGAAGTAAAGAAGAACCCTGGAGTGACAGATAAAGACGAAGGAATCATTGGGACTGGTTAACATCTCTGTTCATGAGTCTGCTATACAGAAAACATTAAACAGGTATGGTGTCCATGGCAGGACATCACAAAGGAAGGTTATTACTGCTAAAGGGGGATTGACTCATTATTAAATCCAAGGGTACACTTACTTTTTCCACAGCACTCAAAATGAGTTATTTTTTTCTAACAAATTATTTAAATTTTTTTATTTAAATTTGTGAAAATGATTACTGCTTTGAATACATCTTAACAATTTTGGCTGCATTTACATTGTCAAAAAACAAACAAACTATTTTTAACTCACATCTGACAGAGATTGGATTTTGTTGCTCACATCTTATCAGAAAAAAAACCCCCCCAATGAGATCAGATGTTTTTTGCATACGATCTGAGCCACTTCCAAACATGGTTTTAAATCAGATACATATCCAAAATACCAGGACATCTGACCTGCATCTAAACGCTCGCATCAAACTCATATTTGTCTCATATTTCTGACATTAAACTCCACTGAAACATGATTTTCTTTAAATCTGCGCATGTATAACAACGTTATTCTGGAGGTACCGATTGTGAAATGCCAAGCATGCATTTTGCAGAGAGGAGAGATTAAAAACATGAAAGAAATCAATATACAAACAGGTGAAAGCACAGCAAGTCTATCAGAAAGTTTTGGTTGCACTCAGATTGGTGCATGAATGCTTGCATGGGAAATCATCCTTGTTAGCCATTGTCTCCTTTAAAAAATTAACTGTAGGCATTTCTTGTGATGTTTATCGATATTTTTAAGAACAATGGCATGTAAAATAATGGCATTGTCATTGACGTTAATGTTAAACACTTATTAGTACTACACTAAATAGTGCTGGCTTAAAGCCTAGTGCATCTTGGCAGGTAATTAACACAAACACAGTCGGTTAGGTCTTACAAAAAAAAAAAAAAAAAACCTGGATATGGTCAAAAGATTGGATTTGTGCATTAAACCGTGCAGTGTAAACACAGCTCACTTACTATGCTTGAGTTGATTGCACACATCAACAGTGAAAGTGTGAGAGTTTGCTAGCGGGGTTTCATCAGTGGAAAACAGCACATCTTCCATAATTATACGTTTAAGAGCAAATCTAATACTTGATGTTTGGGGACGCTAAGACATCTGCCTACCAACTGTTTTCACGCTAATGAGCGAGCCGAGAAAATAAACTTCACTTTTCTGTGCATTGATGAAGCGTTCGACTCGAGAGATCTCCAAACTTATCATTAAAGAACTTTGTTCTCATGACACAATGCCAGAAAAACAGTCCACCCTGTAGATTTTCCATTCGTAATTAACAAGCTACTCGCCTGACAAACCACAACAAAGCATCAGCCCTGCTTCTTTTAAAACATTGATTATGAATATTCAGGTAGTGTTGCCATCTGGTAAGAGCACTGGAGGGTGAAAAAGTATAAATCTACAGGAGAATATTTATTATCACATCTAACGTGGGTTTCCGGTACTCTACTGTGGTTTAGGAAGGACGTATCCAGATGTTTAATAAGATGCAAAGCATCACTCAGAATCCATAACTCAATTCTGATTCAACTTGTTCACTCGACTCACAAATCACACACTCAAACCCTCTTCAAACTGCTCAGAATACACATGAATCCCATTCGAATTTCAAGCTTTTTATATTTGAAGCACCCGTGTTAAACCCTTCGATCTCACCTCAAATCACCGTCAGTCTGTTTACCGTTCTATCCTAACCATCTGTCAACGACACACACAGATTCATAAGCACATGCCCGAGCGCTTGATTAATAATTAGTCCAGAGGAGACTGGCACAGTCACAGCCCTCAGTTATACCTCCATTATTTAACGGTGGCATGCGTTAATTAATCCGCAGTCATGCGACCGGCAACTGTACGGCGGAAGTCCCTGACAGATGAGAGAATGACTGATTAGAGTTCTGAGTTTTGATTCCAGAACTTTCCACTCAAGAGTTCCACAGAGGAACTGGAAAAGCTGAGAAATCAGAGTAAATATGACAGGAAACAACCTGACAAAAAGAAACAAAAATATAAAGACACAGACTAGATTCTAGATTTTGGGCTGAGCTGGTTTTTGGCAAAGTGTATTGTTAATAAAACAATTTGGTTGTGGTGTGGCAGACAGCATGTTCACAGCAAAACTTGACCAATACAGATTGACCAAAGAAGTGTTGCTGGTTTTGGACACTAGCATCCAAAACACAGCATATTTACATTTACATTTATGCATTTGGCAGACGCTTTTATCCAAAGTGACTTACAGTGCACTTATTACAGGGACAATCCCCCTGGAGCAACCTGAGTTAAGTGCCTTGCTCAAGGACACAATAGTGGTGGCTGTGGGGATCGAACCAACAACCTTCTAATTACCAGTTATGTGCTTTAGCCCACTACACCACCACCACTGGTGACTAGCCATGCTAGTCTCTTCAGCAGGGTCACCTGACCTCTAACAACCATTCCCTTATCAGCAGCCTGATCTCATGAAAATTACGTGACTGTGGCGACATTTTGGCTAAATGACATGAACCACATAGCACGTAACGAATCATGCATCGTGGCATTTCTAAGGTGAAATGTCCACTGTGTGGCGCTAAAAGAGTTAAATGTCCTCCCAAACAGATGAGGTTTTAAACCCTACTATTGCGTTCAGAATCTGCAAACACCTTTTGCGATCGCAGGTCAATTTTGACCAGGTGGAATTTAAGCTTATAAATCAGTCATAACCCAATGGTTTTCATCTAAAACTATATTGTAAGCCATTAATATGTTATTAACTGTTTATACATGTAAAAAGATTGATATTTTTGGCATGTTAACCCTTTAAGCTAGGATGAGCCCTTTAGAACAAAAAAAGAATCGTCAAAATATTAATAACCACAGTCTTGACCAACACAAAATAGGTATCGTTTGAAAGTTTAGAAGCTCTACTTTCCAATGCATGTAGACATTATGACCAAAACTGAACAAGTGCTTTGAAATTTGTAGACAAATGAGAACTGTTCCGTTTTGATAATTTATCAAAATAAAAATTGCACTGTATATATTATTGCAATCAGTAAAAACATCAAACTCATCAAATAGTCATGTGTCATATGTTGTTGGAAAGCTCTCAAAAAGTAGAATACAACCAGTCTATTTGTTTTACTCACAGACAAAAATATAGCGAGTAATAGCTAATTATATGTCTTTGACAATTATGTTGGTGTTGCTTGTATGCCGCGTTTTTGCTTATAACTTCATGAAAAAAAAAATGGAACATAAAATATCTCACATAATTATTTAGAGGAGGTGATTATCTTTCAAAATAGTCCATACACAAGGTAATCAGATGCATAGATCATTAGATAATCCACATGAAGCACAATGTTACATATGACCACCAGGAGATGGCGCCAAATACATGACACAGACTCAATGATGACTCAAATGACACAGAATGAAACTCATTCTGTGAAATCTCATTACTAAAATCATGTCTGCATGCTGTGCAAACCTTTAGTCATTGTTGTGTTTGCATGTGTAATTAGTTCTTATGTACAATTATTATGTTTTATTTGTTTGGAGATGTTTTTGGACACTAAGATAAATTATTTTTGTAATGCTATAACTTTTGATTGCTTTGTCATATCAACACAAAAAGTTTCTCAGATACAGATGACATGATTGGCAGTTTTCCAGAGCCATCTTATTTACACCCAGAGATATATAATGTCAAATAAGAAAAATATGAAAAAGTATACTGGCGGCCAAAAGTTTGGAATAATGTACAGATTTTGCTCTTATGGAAAGAAATTGGTACTTTTATTCACCAAAGTGGCATTTAACTGATCACAATGTATAGTCAGGATATTAATAATGTGAAAAATTACTATTACAATTTGACTTCAATGACTTCTCATGAAAAAATCCTCCATGTGCAGCAATGACAGCTTTGCAGATCCTTGTTATTCTAGCTGTCAGTTTGTCCAGATACTCAGGTGACATTTCACCCCACACTTCCTGTAGCACTTGCCATAGATGTGACTGTCTTGTCGGGCACTTCTCACGCACCTTACAGTCT